>NC_062561.1:103972409-104052409 GCF_022837055.1 Prionailurus viverrinus
ACCCTTTAGTGGAGATGAATACTGCTCATGTCTACAGAAAGACCCAGGGTGGCTTGGGGTGGGTTGTAGGCATTTCAAAGTCATTCTTCTTCTATATCTCTGCCTGTGTTGTTCAAGTGCCTATTTTCAATTTGCAGTTGTGCTGGGAAAACGTTTTGATTCTTGATTTAGAATGTGCACTCCCAGAAGGTTCCAAGAAGGTTTCAGGCAGAGAGATAAAGCCTGTCTCTTTATGCTTCTTTGCAGCATGTGCTCTGTGGCAATAATACATACCCCACACTGTGCTTAAATCCCTGGTTTTATGAAAGTCAGTCCAATTCCTATTTGGTGGGTCTTTTGACATGCAAGTACCGTTCCCTGAGGAAGCAAGCCAGTTGCTATGCTTTCTCTCTTCCTTTCTTTGTTTCCCACACTACACACGATTCCTAGGAAACCTGTAGCGTGAAAGGCACAGGAAAAACTGAAACTGCCATGAAAAAGTCAGCTGTAAACATATATCCGACGCTGTGGTCTACAGTAAAAAGACCCCCCCCCCTTTTTTTTATGAAGATAATAAAGCTGGGGTTCTGTGCTTTGAGCAAGGGTGATATCAACATGCAGGCACCAGCCATCTGAGTACCAAATTACCCAAGCCAACAAGGGCCCGCAAACTCCTCTTCCCAGGTAATATAATCTGCAAATAAATCAAGTCCAAGAAAGCTGAGTGAAAGTTCAAATACATTATAAGCTAAGACTGTTAAGCCAAGAACATACAATCAGACTCTGTCTGTAGCCAGAGGGGTTTGATCTCACCTCAGAAACAGCCTTCCATCTAACAAAATACTAAAAAGGCTTCCAAAAATTCTACCGCTCTTGCCAAAATGTGTCTTTCATCGCGTTAGCGAAGTGCTGTAAGCTCCTTGGAGAGGAGATTCTATATTTATGTAGAATGTTGTCATCTAGATGCTGGTATTTACTAGATTTTATTTCATAACATTTTTTTTTTCCAATCAGACTAGCTGGATTGAATTTCAAAATTGAGCTTTCCTTTTGGTGGTGGTAGTAGGGAATGGGGAGGTTGAAGAGCATCAAATCAAAATCTAATGAAGTTTCTAATGATCAAATAAATAATCACTTGACATTTATTGCCATGCTTGGCAATCTGCAGAAATGGAATGGAGCAGAGATGCCTAAAGCCCCATTTCCCATAGATTTACATTATGCTACCACACAGAATTAAGCTGACATAAGCTCTTTAAGACCCACTAAAGCAGCAGATTTTACACAACTTGTTTAGATTTTTTTTTCCTTCTCCACGATCCCATATTCCCTGAATAACTCTTTCTATCCATTTTCTATTCCTTGTTCTTTTGAGAGGCCTGCTGGAGCCTTCCCTTCATGTCATTTCAGGCTATAACCCTGCAGTTTGAGTTTATCTTAGCTGTAAAATGCAACAGTAATTTATATGCTCCCTTACTCCAGCCTCCTCTGAGGCAAGGGCTGCCAGCTGTCTACCCAGCAGTTTAAAGAAAGAGTGGTAATGAGCGAGAGTGCGGCGGGGGAGGGGGCAGCACCACATCAGAGTGCTTTATTTCTGCTTCCTTAGTGAGCACTGGGTCCACAGAAATGGCATTTTCTGGGGCTGACTGACAGCGGTGTAACCTCCTTCCTCCCCTCCAGCCCCACCTCCCCCTGCCTGCCTCACATCAGCCTTATGGGGACAAGTTTTCTTGTTTCTTCCTTTCATTTCTGAGTCAAGGAGAACAGAGCCAAAAGATGAGACGAAGCCTGATGTGGCATGGGGTGTGAGCTTCGAGTACAAACCTTGCCCCTCTCTACCAAGAATATGCTCTTGGAGCTTTAAGACAAAGCTCCCCAGTAGCTTAATGCACTCCACACCGTTAGGTTTTAGCTGGATGTGGGTATATTTTTTGATGTGACTCACTTGAGGTTTCTTTTTGAAAATATTCCAGCAGTAGGCTTATTTGCCTTGTATGTTTCACAAAAAATAGAGCAGAGACATTTTTGTCTCAAACTCAAAATCTACTCCCCCTACCCATTCTGTCTCTCCAATTTTCTGAGTGGGGGTGGGATTAAAACATGCCCCCTTTCCCGGATGGTAGCACACAACAGGTTCAGGGAGTGCAACTCAGCACGAAGCAGGCACAAAGGATTTTCCCCTTATACTGCTGAAATCATATGGTTCCCTTTTGCCAGTCCATTGAAAAAAAAAAAAAACCCCACTCAACAAAAGAGAAAGAAAAGGTTTGAAACTCTCTGGATATATGTACAGTATTAAAGCTGCCACTGTGCAGAAGACAGAGATATGCCCTGGCATATCTGATTCCTTTCCCATGATATTTCTGAATGTGTTGACTATTAACATCACCAAGGAAGACCCGGTCACTTTAGGGTTCACACCCCTCACAACTCGCTTTAACGTTGTGTAATCTCAATTTTTGTCCAAAACGGATATATCTCAGCTTTGGCAAAGCAAAAGCTAGGAGCTGTGTTGAACAAGGCTGAGCTCCGGATCAGTGGAATGCAATATGAAGGAAGTCGTGAGGCAGTACTTAACTCTTGCAGGTGCTGGCCCCTTCTTGATTCAGACACCACAGAAGGTCTTTTTGTATTATTTGTCTTTCTTTAGTTAAGTCCACTGGCCACAATTGTACTTTCTACTGAGAAATGATTCACCAGTCTGACAAAGGCTACAATATCTTTGTTGTGTGTGTGGCTCTCATTATTTATTCTTCAATAGCTGGAAAGTGTAGGAAAGATTTCCATGTTTAGAAAACAGAAATTTCCCTGAGGTTTCAAAGTGACAATGGGAATAGCTTCTTTCTGACTGTTTCACATAATAGCTTTGTGATGTTTCATTATAACTACAATTTGGTGGGGGGGGGGGCGGAATTTAAAGAGGGAAAACAAGAGAAAGCTAACTGGAGGTTATTCTCTTTCTCTAAGAATCCTTCTATACTTTCAGCAAAAGATACGTTGGGAGTCGTGCCAACCTTTCTTATTTCTCTTCCAGATGGTACTAGATTTATGAAGAAGGAAAGTAGATCAGAAAGGCTGATGTATTTCTGGTGTTTTCTAAATACGTAACTCAACACCTATTTTACTATTAAGGAATCACAATTTGCCTGTACTTACTTGTTCTCAGGCCTTTGAATTCTCAGAAGCTACCCTTACTAAGAAGTTCTCCAAGAAATGAACACTTTGGAAAGCCCAAAGGGATATGCCCTATCCTACTTGCATATTGGCCTGGAATCAGAGCAGCTTTCTAAATCCAAAGCAATATGAAATACAGCGACTAGAAAAAGGGTAGGGCAAAGAGAATGAAGACAGGCTAGATCCACCAGCTTTGTGAAAATTCTGAGCATAAGCCAGTAATCATAGAGCAATCACACCTCCTACTTCTTTTGATATTGGCAGAGGTTTGGAGGAGTAAAATGGTAACAATGGTGGGGAATCCTTTCTCATTTAAACTAAGGAAGCAGATGAATCTTGAAATTGATGTACATGATGATATATTGCAAGGGGCATTTTAAGAATGCAGTGTTTTGAAACCTGGGATTGACTGTTGATCCTTCTAAGTCAGCATTTGCTTTCAGTGATATTCAACTAGGGCTGATTTACTTGAAAGAAATTATCTTTATACAGAATTAACTGTGCTTTCAGTATGTAAAAAGTTTAATCCACTTTCATATAATACACTCGGATACACTATAGATTAAAGTATCCTAATTAAAGAAAGCCAAAACAAACATAAAATCTTCAACTCCCTATAAAGGTAGAGATAAGCACAATCACTACTTTCTAGCAGAAGGACCTTGTGATAAGAGCAGAAGTAAAAAAAAAAAAAAAGGAAAGGATGCAGGATAAAAGAGTAGAAATGATTTTAAAAGACGTCAGGAGGAGACTCTGCTGGAGAGTGACGAGCAGAAGGCATGAATTTATCGTCTCTGAAGCATGTTCTCTCCTTTGGTTCTGAGCAGAATCCCTAGAGAAACTGAATAGATGAATCAAAGTAAATGGCATCAATCCTAGAAAATAATACATAAAGAATTATGGTGTAGAGGTTGGGCAATAATCAAGATGACTCATTCATACATCTTTTTTTTTTTTTTCAAATTTAACATCCTTTGCACTAACCGTGGTTTGCAATTAATTTTAGGGCTTCAGAAGAAACTCCACAAAAATGTATAACATGGTATGAGCCAAGTCTTTGTGCATTTCCAATAGAAAATACCTCTTTAGATTAACAAGTCACTTTTAGCACATTCTCGCTATATTTAGTAGGGAATTATCCATTGTGATTGCTGGCATAGTAAATGCTAGCATCTAGACCCAAATTTTACATCACTGGAGATGTTATCACCCTTCGTTAAGTCAGTTAAGTACTAATTTGACCTGATGAAGTGGCATTCATCGACAAGGTTCTTTAAAAAATTCTTTAATTTTAGTTTTCTAAACTAAATACATACGATCAGACTATTTACACACATACAGACATACACAGACAGCCTCACTTCGACTGTAAGTGGTCTTCTCTAAGATGGAAATTTCATTTTGCACCTGAGCTAACTGAACAGCCACATGGATCAAGTGTTTTTCCTCCACACAGAAATGTAGCAGGTAATAAAGCTGTCTTTGTAGTAAACCCAAAATTCACTATGTAAAAAGCACTAATTTGGTGACTATGTTAAACACACATTTATATAAAATAGTTCCGGGCCTGGAGGAGCTTATAACTAGTGAGGAGGGGAAAAAAGCTTACAGAATTTGGAAAATTGCCAGCTACAGTCAGCAATAAGTGCCAAGTGAGTGGTACAGAGAATAAAGGCTCTCAGGTTTCAGAGAGGGAAGCATTGTTTTCTATTCAGGGTGGCCTGGGAAGCAGTTGTATAGCTGAAAAGTTATGGGTTTAAGCTTGGAGAAGGAAAGAGCTAGGTACACAAGAATAATAGGAAAGATTGCCAAGCAGGATATATGGGGATGAGAATAGAGAATGTTATAGATAAGAGCAGGGGTATGAACACGGGAGAAAACAATCCGTTAAAGCGAATGGATGAACAAATTTTTATTAAGATACTACAGGTACCAAGCACTGTCTTATGTACTGGGGATTTTAATGTGATGAACTTTTTGACACCAGGGATGCTTTATAACAAAGGCCGACCCTCTTGGGCAGCATGATGTAAGAGCCCTGTGTTCCACCCTGGCTGTGTATAAACTATAGCTGGTGATACAACTCATCATATTTCACAAAATAATAAAAACACAGCCACATAAATCATAGGGACCAAATAAATGCAATACAAATTCACTGAGCACCTATGCTGGGTAGCTACAGAACTGAGAACATAACTGGTGCCTAGAATGAGAAGGCAGTCGAATAAGCAGGCTCAGAGCATGGGCTTTGAAAACTTTTGACCTGGCTTCTTGCTCTTTGGCTTACTAATTTGTAACCATGGATAATTTAACTTCTTTCAACCTCAATTTTCTCATCTTTAAAAGAAGAATAACAATAACACCTACCTCCTGGAGCTCTTGTGAGAAATTTAAAACAACATTCATGGAAAGAACACATAAGTGCTCAAAAAAATGCTAGCTGTTATTAACAAGGCTCCATGAACCTAAACTCATTCTTGGCAATCCACTCCCCCCTATTCTCTCTGTTTTATGGACTGGGCAGGCTGATTGCCATTTTGCTTTCCTGCTTAGAATGAGTAGGGGCTGGGAAGGTAGAGAAAATCAGGTTAATAGTAGCAAAATACAACAAGAGTGGCTAAAGTTACTTGACAACACAGTGTGACAGTCACTGATCTGAGCACCTTCCATGTATGAAATCATAATAATGAATACATTATTCAAGTAAAATATGTACTTGTACAAACTGTCAGTCTAATATGCTGCTATATGTCATTCTAAAAATTTTTAACCCAATACTGCCGCAGAAAAAGTTTGGCTGTGTGCAGAAAAAAAGGGGGGGCAAGGAAACAAGAGTGGAATATACCTGTTTTATAAAGCTATGTTCTTTCTTTTTGTGTGTGCCAGGTAAAAAAAAGAAAAGAAATTGAAACACACATCCTCATTGTAAGACAAATACTGTGTGCATGACAACCTCAGCCAGTAGTTTACATGCAACAGACACAGAGGACATATAAACCGACAGAGATACCCAGAGCCCTAGTTTAACGCTGGGCATTCTCCGCATTGCAATATGTAATTAGCTGTGAATTAAACAAACATGAGACGTTTCATTTTTGTAAGCAACTGTGTCATTCTTAAACTTTAAATGCTTGATGTATGTAATATTTACCTTCCTCAACAAGTGATCGGAAATAAAAAAGCTTCATTAAGTGCATGACTGCTGATCAAAACTGCACAATTTTTTTTCCAAATGAAAGTTTTTTGCAAAATGGAAATTAACACATTGGAGAAAATATTTCATCCTATCAGTAAATGTATGGTTTTTAGCAAGCTTTTTCTGGATTACCATAATACTTTTGCTTAGACATAATGTAGCATTTTAGAGGTTTGAAATTATTCTTTTTTTTTTTTAACTTTATATATTTGGACTATACTAGTATACTAGTATACTATTGTGCAAAACTTCAGGACACAATTTCCTATCTCTTGAACCAGGACTAATGAAACCATCTGAAATACCTCTAGACCTCAAATACTATTTACCAAACAACCATACAACAAGCTGAAAGCAAATGAATAGGAAATATATCATTAGTAATTTTTGTTTTGTTTTGTTTTTAAAGAATATAGAGAGCTTTAAAAACAAGAGCAAAATAACAAGGTTGGGTCAACACCAACATCCTAAATCACAAAAGCCTATTTTAGGGGCGCCTGGGCGGCTCAGTTGGTTAAGTGTTCAACTTTAGCTCAGGTGATGATCTCATGGTTCGTGGGTTCAAGGCCCGTGTTGGGCTCTGTGCTGACAGTTCAGAGTCTGGAGCCTGCTTCGGATTCTGTGTCTCCCTCTGTCTCTGACCCTCCCCTGCTCATGCTCTGACTCTCCCTCTCTCAAAAATAAATAAATGTTTTAAAAAAATTGTTTTTAAAGCCTGTTTTGTGATAAGCGGAAGTTAGAGAGTAATTCTAATTCAATGGTTAGGTCATGTAAAGCGGCTTTGGAAAGTACACTTGCTGAATGATCTAAGCCTTACAGGCCCCAACACATTCTGTGCTGAACCATTTACTCCTGGCAGCAAAGAAATGCAGTCTCCATTTTCAACAGGGAATGTTCTTTCTTGGCCAGAACTTAAAGTCCAGGGTCCAAAGCAGAGATAAATCAATAAAACTCTCGGCACTAGAATTTTCTTGTTAGAGGAAAAAAAAAGTGGAGAAAAATGAGGTTCAGGATTTTATTTCTTTTCTTCTTATAATTCTCTTTTGTCTTTTCTAGGCTATTCTTTGCTTTTCTTCTTGTTTCTGTTTTCTCAAATTTCCATGTTCAACACCATATCCAAAGCCCCTCCAATTTCATTAATTTCTGCTTCATCATATTCTTCTTCAAATTCTCCTTTGAGTCCCCTCCCCTTCTAGATTCTCAGATCCATCTGGGGACCTAATGGATGTCTGTATGTGTGTATGCATTTACATACGCATATACAGATTTGCAATTAACAATAACTTTGAATGGCAGGAGTTGGGTCAGGATAACCAAGTGAGAGGGAGGTCATGTTTTTGGTGTCTCAAAGCCATAGTCTACTGATGAGGAACCAGAGATCCAGAGATTTCCATCAGTTCTAAGTCATCTGGGGGCTAACGGCAAAGCCCTAAACTGATCCCAGGTCTCTTGACCGCAAGGGACCTGTCTGCTATTTGATGCTTCAGAACCTTTTCAAAAACATGAAGACACTTTAGTAGAAAGTACAAAATTAGTTTTCAATGCTGTACTTCTTCCAATACCAATTCACACGTACCATGAATGCCTAAAGATAACTGAATTTACAAAGTTTGATGCTTAGAAGAAAAACAAAGTAAAGGAAATGAATACTTCAGAAGGAGTCAGATTATATTGCCCTTGGATTCTTACTTAGCCTTAGGTTCAAGAAGTGAAGTCAGGCAAAGCAGAGGAACCACTTGGTTTAGAATTCCTCTGAATTCCTTTAGTCCCTTAGGCTAGTTAAAGGGAAATGATCTGACTGTTCTGCATCTGCTAGTGATTGAGGGCAAATGGGAAGCATTGTGCAAGTTCCCGTTCAAGAAATATAGCGCACATGGCTATTGTGAAAGCAAGCACTGCAAATCACAGCGGACCCAGTCTGACTAATGAATGCGAGACACCTCCAACATATGGGGAACTATTGCCTGAACAGAAACAGAAGGAATTACCAAAAATGTGCCAGAGAGAAAAAAACAAAAATAATTTATTGCCAAGATATGTGTGCGCTTGTTCCTATGTTATCCTCAATATTTAGTCTGCTCTAAAGTAGAGCAGAGTTGTATTCCCAATGAAATGCTCTTGAGAATTCCTCTCACCTTCCCCCTCCCGCCTCCCACCTCCCACCTCCCACCCCCACCCCAGGTTTCAGTTCTCTAAACATTCTTCCCAGGCAGCCCATGTGATGACATAACAGAAGTCTGATTATCTAGGGAAACTTTACAGGCATTTAAACCCACATTACTGGCATGTAGTGCTGGAAAGGTTCCCATTTGGATTTGTAATGGGCTGTGATTAAGTAAAAATAAAATTTGTGTGTACCAAGGGGTGCAATGCATTACAAAAGGAGGTAAAGTAAGGCCAAGCTATTTGCACTTACCAGAGTAGATTAACGTATAAATTACGGCAAAATGGTATTTACCCCTTCCTGGCATGCCCATTTTAATAATGCTTGCTCCTGACCTTTGCGAACTAGAAAGTCGGAGAACATAAGTATGTAGGCGGCAGTGGTATTTGTTTTGGTCCAGCAGGATTTCTTGGATCCAAAGGTTGAATGGGAATCTTCTTTCTTAGCCAAATTTGTCCTAAGCCAGAAATATCTCAGGCTCAACTCAAACTTAACTTCAAACTTAGGTTTGCCAGAAGAGTTAGAAAGAGCTGGAGCGAGCCAGAGAGAGAGACTGAGAGACAGACAAACAGACCTCCTTCAAGAAAAACATGTTTAATCTAAAAAGAATGAAAACAAAGATTGTAGCTTTTGCATTTTTCACATGCTACATAAAAATAACATATTAACTTAAAATTTATTTTGGTATTCTCCCATTCACATGACTCTTCTCAAACCACCAAGTACCCAACATACCCATACTGCCCTCCTAATGTCCAAAGACAGACCAACTTCAATTTTTACTCTATCAGTGTATCATTTTTTTCTCTGTGATTAACCCTAAAACAGGTTTTTGTTTGGGAAAAAAAAATTGGCTCATCTTCACCTGTGAACCTAGGAACCTCGGAGACTTGACTTTCTTCGTATAATACTGTTGCCAGATTATATGTTAGATCATTTAATGAATAATGTTAAAATCACTTTTTTTTTCTGGAAAAATGCTTACACTCTAATGTAAACCCAAGACAATAATAAATATTTGAATATTGACCATTCCAAAAATACTGTTTACAAAATGAACAAAATGGATTAACCTTAAAGAGGGGGCAGAACTCTAGAGTGTTCTGGAATGCTTTGCATTTTTTCCCTAAACAATTTGAAAAACTGTGTCAATTAAGTGAAGAAAGAGTAATAATACAGGGATTTGTTACATTCATGTTCATGTCACATTCAAGAGCCTGTGAAATTATTTTGCACGGAAATCTAAAATGCTAGACTAATTCTTGGCATAACTCAAAAGCGAGCACTTACTTGTTCACACTCTTTGCTCTCTTCCAAATAAAATAAGAACAGCTTTGGAGATGCTTCTTCAAGCAAAATAGCTTTTGGAGAAAAAATATCTTCAATTTAGTTTAGCTGTAGTACTTAGATTAGTTTGTGGATATCTGGGTCTATTAATAAAAGTATATTCGGGGCGCCTGGGTGGCTCAGTTGGTTAAGCATCCGACTCTTGGTTTCAACTGAGGTCATGATCTCACAGTTCATGGGTTTGAGCCCTGCATTGGGATTTGCACTGACCAGGCAGAACCTGCTTGGGATTCTCTCTCTTTGTGCCTCCCCCATTTGCACTGTCTTTGTCTCTCTCAAAATAAACAAACTTAAAAAAAAAAAGAGTACATTCTTATGAAATAGATATTTCATTTTGGAAAAAAAGAAAAATGTGACATAGATGTTTGTCTTGTTTTTAAGAGAATGTGTAACAGAACGACCCTCTTCCTTGCAATTTACAATCTCCAGTATGTGAGTAGTGAAAAGAATCTCTCCGGCCCAGAAGAACCCAATTGTACTGTATCCAATAAGTTTCAAAACTAGTTAACCGTTAATACTTAATAAGAGTTAACTTGTAGTTAATAGTAAGACAAATAGGGTTTTTGTCACAATGCCCAAGGAGGCTGGAAAGACAGTTCCCAGGCTTCAGATCTTGCTACTTTTAGGAGAGGAACATCGCCAAACATAGGAAGGATAGTCAAATGGTTCATGCCAACCAGCAGACATACCAAATGTCAACTACAGTCTATGCTTTGGCTTCATCAACATTAATATATTCCATCTTAAACATCCCAATAACATGCTAGTGCTTAACACAAATATACTCTTCCTCTCTCCAGAGAGGAACAATCAAAATTCTCAGTGGCTAATGTATCCAGCACTCTTCCTCCAGTTCTATCACTATATAATGACAGACTCTCAATTGAGAGCTCAATTGTGATATTAATCATCTCCAACTATCCTGCATAAAAGGGTAGGGAAATAAGAGAAGAGAAGGTAGGGGGTAAGTGGAGAGCGACAGGAGTAAAGACAAAAATCTATGTTTCTGAAATTTTCGGGGCCCTAATAAGTTCCCTCTTCCACTATTCATTCTATACTCATCTTCCTTCAGTAGCACCTCAGCTAATTTGGAATTTTTTGCCTGGTGAGGTTGTTTAAAAGTTCATTCATTCATAAGAAATCTGCCTGCATTGGATATTATTTAACTTCTATAGAAGAGGCAATCCCTGCCCAAGGGGATATTTCTCTGTTACCGTTGCTTAGCTGTTATCCTATTTTTCTTGATAACTAGAAAAAAGAACCCCAAATATAGAAACCACCCCCCCCCCTTTTCCCTCATTTAGTCAGTGGCATGAGGCACCTATAATGGCCAGAAGCAGCCTCGGTTTCTAATCGGATGGAACCATTATTATGTCTTCTGGAGGAATCATTCAAACATTAAGTCCTAATACCTCCAAATCAGTAGAGTCTAGGGAAAAGATGATGCAGTACAAAAATTTGGGAAGTGTATCAATGACTGCTTCTTCTGTCTCTTTGTGGCCCAGACCCATGTTTTCTGGCTATGGGAGAATGGTCACAAAATATCAGCCACTGGTTTGCTATATACCAGATCCTATAGAACAGACGCCAATCTTACAAGGTCCTCCAGCACTTGCAAAAATTAAGGCTTCTAAAGATCTATCATCTTTTTATAAGGCCAGATACTTCATATATTATGATAAAAAAGGCATTAATAAGTCCATAGGTGGGGTCATTGGTAGAAGCATGGTAGACAATGAAAGGGAATCGAAATACAGAGAGTAATCTATTCTAGAAGAAGGGGATATATCTGAACTATTGGCATATGGCTGACTGACTCATGTAAGGTATAGGACCATATCCAGTCGCAGGGTTGGTCACTCTTGCTAGTGAACTGGTTCCCTATGAGTGATGGTAATCAGATTAATCTCCATGGGAATAAATATCTGTTGGTGAGCTTATGTGAAATGTTATTCCTAACACCATGGCCCCATTGTTCATGACCCTTCAAGAAGGCACTGAGGTGACTTCTCTGCCAGGGAAGGAAAGTGACTGATAGAGTAGTGATGGTGATGTATGGATGTCACTATCTACCTGATTGTTGAAATTCTCTTCCACACCAGAGCTCATCATGATCACTCACATGGAAAATGTATTTTCAAACTCAGAAAATCAGGGTGATAAGCCTTACGCAATCTTCTTTTTCACAAAGCCATACGTCTCCCACCCTAAATTCTTCTTCCATAATTACACAATTAGCTGCTACTTATCTCTCAGTGAAGTGATGTCTGTAGCTTCAGACATCTCTTTACCAAACAAAATAGATAATGAGACTCACTACTTGGAATTATGGCCACAGGGAGAATGACCCTTCCCAGGGTTCTTTAGACTTCCATGGCTACAAAAGTCACAACAACCTGCCTCTGGCTGACAGCATGTAGTGCAACATTTTCTCTTATCCCCTTTAGGTCCTGGAAACTACCTATAAAGCAGTAGGTACTGACTGGAATAGGGATGGCAATCTTAGAGAAGTGTGCCCACTGGGAATGCTCACAAAACTAATCTGTGCTTTTAAGCCAGGTCTCTGTATGTCACTGCAATTTGT
Organism: Prionailurus viverrinus; assembly: GCF_022837055.1. Lineage (NCBI taxonomy): Eukaryota > Metazoa > Chordata > Mammalia > Carnivora > Felidae > Prionailurus > Prionailurus viverrinus. The sequence goes on from NC_062561.1 coordinate 103,984,857, forward strand.
AATAAACTGTTGCCAGCCTTCTGACTTCACAGCTTCCTGGAAAGTTCAAAACGGATACCTCAGATTACAGGGGAAGCTGTTATCTGATGACCAGGCATCCAGTCTACACGTGTGACCAGGGCAAAACAAGGAGCAGTTTCTCAAAAGGAGAAGAGGTGTAGGTGAAGAGACATGGCTTTGTTCTCAAATACTTGGGTGTCCATGGTAATTCTCCTGCTGTGTCTTTCCACCAGTTCAGACAGCTTCCTAATCTGCTATAAACACTTCTGTACCATCAAGTCACTGGTTCAAAGGAGACAGTGCCCTTGTTACTTGCCTTGTAGCCCAGACCAGCAGGAAGCCTTTCCCTGACTCTGTTCCTCTCTCAAGTATAAAGTGTTCCCAAACATCAAACAGGTCTACCAAACATTCTATTGTTTGCTTGTTTGTTTGAAAGGCAGGGGGTGTAAGATATGCCAACTAACTTCTACTTTAAAAAGGCAATTTTGACATAAACAGAGTCCAGAAACATCAATGAGGTCCCAGAGCTCTGTAGTTATTTTAATGGAATTTATTTTCTACTCTCTGGCAGTCATGTGATCTTTTATGGCCTCTAGAATGCCCAGTACTTTCTAAGTCCTGTAGACATATCACTACAGCTGTTGCAGCCTTGATGCAGTTGATGAATCTAAATAGCTGTCTATCAGGTAAAAGCCACGGCTTCTGATGTTCTTTCCTTATTGGCATACATTTTAAAAAAGGAAGAAGGATTTTCCAGCTCAACAGCTGCATAACAGTTACTGGAGCCTGGGCTGATCTGCCCACATATACAATAGCAGCTGCAACGGAATATATCACTTAATTAAGCTCACAATATTCACCGTCATTGTCCCAGACCCATGTGTCTTCTGCACAGGTCCATCATGTGAGTTAAATAGACTTCTGATCAAAATTGTCACTCAGGCATCTTTCAAGGAAACCACGTGCAACACTTAGGCCAAGACACAGCCTAGTCCATGATGTATTTCACATGTACTTTCCAAATACTTTACCCTGATAGAAATCACAGTCCTCCTTCCCTCAGCCCACCCCCTCAGCACCCCTTCTCAAACATATTTTCCAAAATTTTGCTGATATACAGAAGGGCAATCTCACAACTTTTTTACATTTTTTAAAATTTATTTTCTTATTATTTTTTAATGTAATTTATTGCCAAATTGGCTAACATACAGTGTGTAAGGTGTGCTCTTGTTTTGGGGGAGGTCACAGAGGCTAATCTGAACCGTGGAGTGGTTCATCGCTTACATACAACACCCAGTGCTCATGCCAACAGGTGCCCTCCTCAATGCACGTCACCCGTCTTCCCCTCTCCCCTGCCCCCCCATCAACCCTCAGTTTGTTGTCTGTATTTAAGAGTCTTATGGTTTGCCTCACAACTGTTTTTTTAAGTGCTTATTTATGTTGAGAAATAGAGAGAGAGCATGAGCAGGAGAGTGGCAGAGAGAGAGGGAAAGAAAATCCCAAGCAGGCTCCACGCCGTCAGCACAGAGCCTGACGTGGGGCTCCAACTCATGAGCCATGAGATTATGACCTGAGCCGAAAGCAAAAGTCAGACGTTTAACTAAAAGAGCCACCCGGGTGCCCCCTCACAATTGTGTTCACGTGCAAGCTTTCTTCTCCCAAATGTGACACTCTAATTGGCGTTACAAATTTCAAACCCTCTAGAGCATTCTGTGTGATATGACTTTTGATATAGATCTGGAGGCAATGAGGACAGGTGGAGATGGAGCTTGACAAGTCCTGGTTTCCACTTCAAAGGTGAGGACCTAGGTAAGGTCAATTCAAGGGCTTTAGGCACAAAAGGGACAGCTTGAGCAAGGTGAGGGGAGTAGCAGGGGAGAGTTACTGCTTCTTCTGACAAGGGATCATCAGTGGGATATGAGAGCTTGGGGTACCCAATATTCCCCTCATATGGTTTTGTTTCATTATTTAGGTTATATCACATCTCATCATTCAATCAAAAGTAGCATTTCAGAGAGAAGAGAAGAGTTAGGCAATTTATCATTTATATCACTGAGGTAAAGGGTAAGAAAGAAACAGTACAAGTGATTAGTGTCAGAAAACTCAGTTCTACTGAATGGAAAATTATTCATCTACTCATCAGATAATTCTTCTAAAAACCTTTATGTAGTGGGAGAAAGCCTCCTTTACGGTTCTGTTTCTATTTATGTAGCAACTGTAGAAATATATAACATATTCACAACATGGAAGCTAAGTGCTGCTGACTTTTCCCCCCTTGTATGGCAAATTAAGTTGAAAAAGGATCCTAACTGTAAGAACTATTTCATGCGGTGGAAGAATGCAGAATGTAAATTCATTGGAAAATAAGGTTTAAAAATAAAATTCCAAATTAAATAGCCATTTTATAATGACACTAGGTGACTCTAGGGCATGCTTTACTGGGCTATTAATACATGCCTCAAGCAGTTGAAGGCACCCAAGGCGTGCATTAATAGACACTAAAACACGCCCTGTCATGCTTTAATGCTAAATTAATTAAGCACTAACGTGACCTGTATGAAGGTCTTTCTTGGTCCAGCAATTACTGAATGGAAAGAGATAAAGGTATTTTCAGACACTGCTTGGCCAAACAATGGTTAGTTTGCATACATAAATAGAATAATGTTTTTATAAACTACAGTTTGGGTTTTTTTTTGTTCCCCAAATAATTTCAAAGTTATGTTGAGGACAAAAAAGGAATTTTTAGCTCATTTAGGCCATACTCCTATCTTTTGTTTAAAGTATTCCCTTTGAGCTTACAGATACAAATGCACATCTGATGACTTTGGTTTCATATATTTTTCATTTGAATCTCATTCGATCAGTGAGTCATAAAAATAAAAAGTCAACAAAAGCATATTCAAAAGACACATGTACTTGCTATAGGAAGCAAGTTTACAGTCAACACAATTTCTCACTGAGCTTACAAATTCTATTAATTATTGCTTTTATTGAATTCCTTTAATGCTGACTTTTCCAAATTTAACTTCAGAATTACTACTAGTGAGAAAAAGCTCTTAAAACATTTAAATTATAATTGCTTTGTAAATACAGATGCCACCCTTCCTGTGAAAAGAAGATAGGAAAATTATATATCAAGAAATACATTTAGCATATGATATGGTATAGTTCAGCTTTCCTCCAGATTTTGAACAAGGACTTTTGTCTATTTTATACACTGATGTATCTCAAGTGCACAGAAAAATATCTGGTACACAGTAAACAGATCTCAGTGGGCATTTGTTGTGTGAATGAATAAATGAAAGAATGCTTGCTCTACACCATAAAGTATATTAAGGAAACCAAAGCAAAAACATGTGGTTCTTGCTCTCAAGTTGCTCACAACCTCTCAAGGAAAGAAAAGAATCCTTTTTTTTTTTTTTTTTTGAGAGAGAGAGAGAGAGACACAGCATGAGCAGGAAAGACAGAGAGAATCTTAAGCAGGCTCCATGCCTAATGCAGAGCCTGATGTGGGGCTCAATCCCACCACCATGAAATCAAGACCTGAGCAGAAATCAGGAGTCGAACATTTAACCGATTGAGCCCCCCAGGCACCCTGAAAAGAACACTTTTGTAACTAGCAATGATGTCATTTTGTTTTTTTACTTTTATTTTTTTTTTTAATTTTTTTTTCAACGTTTATTTATTTTTGGGACAGAGAGAGACAGAGCATGAACGGGGGAGGGGCAGAGAGAGAGGGAGACACAGAATCAGAAACAGGCTCCAGGCTCTGAGCCATCAGCCCAGAGCCCGACGCGGGGCTCGAACTCCCGGACCGCGAGATCGTGACCTGGCTGAAGTCAGACGCTTAACCGACTGCGCCATCCAGGCGCCCCTACTTTTATTTTTAAAAAATCATTTTGAAGGCTATTTGGGAAGGGTTCACAGTGACCATTTTGAAACTACTACATCTGTTCACCAAGCTGGATGAGGAGCTGCTTCAGGCACAGAAAAAATCACAAAGGAACAAATGAATGGAAGTTCATTGTAACAGCAATGTCAGGACTGGAATGTGGGGGCAGGGGAGACAGGAAATGCAGAGGAAGACAGACTAGAAGCTTGGACGTGGATGGTCGAAGACCCTGAACACTTACCAAGAGTTTTTTAAAAAGAAGAGACCAGTCAACTTGTACTCAATGTTGTTTAGGAGTTCAATTAAGAAAATAATAAGAAAACATCCATATTACCTATTAGGGGTTTCTTGATGATCATTGCAAACATGTGTTGAAACAAATGATGGCCGAAGAAGCCAGATGAGAGTGAATTAAGAATAAATGTAATGGCAAAGATAATTTTTAAGAAGGCAAAAGATGGAAGTCCATTCCCTCATAATTAAAATCACAAAACTATACCAGCCAACTCAGTGTGGTATGAGAATTAAAATAAAACTGAATTAAGTGCCAAGAAACAGACACACATATATAACAAAAAATGTGATATGACGGAAATGGCATTCCAAATCACTTGGAAAGAATGGACAATTCAGTAAGTGATGCTGGAATAATATAAAGCCACAACCATAGCTCACTCTACAAACACAAACACATATACACACAGATCATAGAGCAATTAAAAGGCTAAGGCTAACAACTGAAACTTTTAGAGTAAAATATATTTATTATATCAGTAAAGAAATGCATTCTCAAATAAGACATATAAAGTATAAGTCCATAGAAAAGACTGCTATTTTACATTACAAATTAAAATTCAAAAATCTCTCATGACAAAAGACACTATCAGCCAAGGTTAAAGAAAAGTCATAGACTGGAAAAGTTACTTGACCAATAACTAATCATTTGACTAACTCTAACTGACTTAGAGCTAGTACTCAGAATATATAAATAAATTCTATAAATCAATATGAAGAATCCAGCAGAAAAGCAGGAGTGACATGAAAAGGTAGTTTATATAAGAAGAACCCTGGATATGACAATGATCATAGTCACTCATCCTTGCTGATCCTCAGTACAAATTAAAACAAAGAAACACCATTTCATATTGATCCAACTGGCAAAACTGAATGTGTCCGATTGCTGATGGGAATGTACAGCTACATCTGAGAGAAATCTGACAATACCCATTGGATTAAAAGATGCACAAACCATAGTTCTCATCAATTATACTTCCACATATATTCATTGTGGAAAATCCAACACATGTACACAATGAATCATACGTAAGGAGGATAATTTTAGCACGTATTTGAAGAAAAAAATTGGGAAGAATCATTTATTTACGGAGAAATGAAGAATAAGTAACTGCTAGTGCTTATGCAAAGGGGAATACTTTAAAGTAATTAAAATATATGAATATGGAGAAACCCAAAATGTAACAATGAATGAACAGAGTAACTCATCAAAGACTATGGGCAGGATGAAAGTATTTATGGAAAATTATAAATGCAAACAAAACCCCTATACTTCTATGACTGCACATATGATAAAAGTATAGAATCACACTGGAGTATAAGACACTGTAAATTCCAACACTGTTATTGCAATAACACTGTATAAGCAATGACACTGTTATTGCTATAAGAGGCAAGAGTAATAGGAATGTAGAAATACAGCTGAGACTGCCATTTATGAATTAAACCTCTCAAAATGACAACATCTCTTAAATCTACAGAATGAGTACACGAGAGGTTGTCACAACATTTTTGGGTTAAATAATTCAGAAATATAAATTAAAAATTAAAAATACATAATTAGAATTTAAAGTAATAAGTGGTATATTAGATGTCAGCAAAATATTTATAAGTCAACAATTTATGATGTATTTTACATTAGGGCTATTTTTAAGTTCCTTGAGGGAAAAGGCCACTCTCTTAGATTAGAGTAGATTGTACTTTTGGGCAGGTATGTGTGAATTCATGGCAGACCTGGCAAGACAAGTATACATGATCAATAGATAATTAGGGGAAAGATTCAATCACATTATTCACGCATTTAACAATCACTTATTGGGCATGCACCATGTTCTCAGCAATAATCTGGATGCCGAAGGTCTAAAGAGACAAAAATCCTTGTCTTCATGGAACTTACATATTAATAGGTGGAGACAGAAAGTAAATATAATAAATAAGTAAAAGAAAAAAGAATATGTACAAGCAGAAGAAAGAAGAGTTGGACAAGTGGTCAGGTCTACCAGTGTTAGGGAGTACTGGTGGAAGAAGGTGTGGTATTAAAGAAAGGGTGGCAAAGTTACACTTGCTAAGAAGCTGACTTTTGAGCAAAAACTTAAAAAGTTGAGTAGGGAAGACACAGGGAGGACAGGGAAGGGAAAACAGTCAGTGCCAAAGCCCTGAGGCACAAATGTATCTGGTAAATTCAAGGAACAGTAAGGAAGCCAATGTGGCCGAAGCAAAGTGGAATAGAGGGCAAAAACCAGGAGATGGTGTGAAAGAAAAAACAGATCCAGCAAATGTAGGTCTTCACAGGCTGTTGTAGAGATTTAGGTTTAGTTTGGACGATTCTGAACAGAAGAATGATGACTTTCATTTAAAAAGACATACTGGCTGCTGTGTTGAGTAAAAAAAGTATGGAGAGGACAAAATCAGGGAAGTCAGTTAGGAGGCTAGTCTAACAATCCAGGCAAAAGATGATAATGGCTCAGATAAATAGAGAGACAAACGGTGAACATATTTTGAAGTTAGAACAAAGAAAATTTGCTGAGGAAATACATGTGGGAAGTAAAGCAAGACAAAAGTCATGAATGACTACAAGTTTTGTGGCCTGTGCAACAGAAAGAAGGGGCAAATTTATTCAGTTGGGGTTGAGCAGGTGGAGCATATTTGTGAAAAAAGAAAAGCAGTTCAGAGTGTGGCACAAAAAAGTTTATAATTATACCAAGAAGAAGGAGCTGGTTAGGGGAAAGGGAATCCAAGAGTATGTGTTGCTTGGAAGCCAAAAGAAAGTCCGTCAAGATAGAAAAAATGATTCAGTGATCTCTGTTCCACAGATGTGGGTAAAAGCCTGATTGGACTGGATTTAAGAAGTTAAGTGGTAAAGAAGAATTGGAGAGGCTTCACATAGAGAACTATTTCAAAGAGTTGTCACTTTTTGTTGTTTTAATTTTTAAAAAATTTTTACAAGGAGAAGCTGAGAAATGGAGTGATAGTTGCGGGGGAGGAGGTCTGGGAATCCACCCTCAAGTGACCTCTACTTGCTGAAGTGGGCTCAGGACAAGAAGATTTTAAAGATGAGGGACACTGGTTGAGGGAACATATTTGATAGGAAGGATGGGAGGAGAGAGACGGAGAGGAGGAGAAAGGGAAAGAGAAAAAGAGAGAGGAGAATGGGAACCCAAGTGAAGTGTCCAGCATTGGATAAGAGCAGGCTATCTGCTGTACCACAGTAGGAGGAAAGGCAAAATGTGTAGGTGCAGATTCTGGTAAGAATCTGGTAGACGGAAGGACGGAACTTAGGCAAGTTCTTTTTCAAGTGCTTTAATTTTCTTAATGAAAAAGGGTATGAAATCCTCAACTGTGAATAAGAACAGGAAAAAATGTTAAAGATTTGAAATGAGAGGCAATTATGTGAATTATTTGCTTAGGAGACTGTGTGCGTGAATGAACTATGGAAATGTAAGACTGCTGGGCATTTTTAGAGATCAATTTTTGAGTTCATAATCATGAATTTAAAGTGAAACTGCAGTTACGCCTTATCCTCCAGTCGTGTTCAGTTGTACGGGTGGTATTTATTTATTTAGGGCTGGTTTTGATAGGAGGTTAAGATGAAACAAAATACCGGAAATAGAATTGTAGATGTTTTCAAGAAAGTAGTTAAAATGATTGTAGAATTTAAGTTGCCTAAGTAAGAAAGAGAAGATGAGACGAGTGTGGGATATTGAAAAGATGAGAGGACTGTAGGTCGTAGGCAGTGGTAGTTGGTATTTCTCAAGTTGGAGGATTAGGCATAGAGAAAGAATGAACTGGAAAGATGGGAGGTGTCAATCAGGGAGTGGATACGTGCAATTATTAGCAATCATTTGAAGAGGAATTAGTTACTAGCAATAACATGGCTAAGATACCAATGTGAGAATCATTACCATGTAGACTGAATATGAAACTACGCCAACAAGGTACCCAAGAACAGCAGAGAGAAAAAAAGAAGTATAAAAAAATTTTGTTTCCTTTCACGTTGCCCTCTGAGGAAGAAAAAGCTCCTCCACCCCTCCAACACTGTTTCTAAGGTCTCTCTGTTCACATTTTCCTCTTTTTGATCAAGGCTGCAAGATAGAAGAAGAGGACGCTTCAATACCCAAGAGAAGGTAGAGCTACAAAGCTAAAAGACGGAAGTCAGAAGACTACTATTACCCTGTTTGTACTTTTTCCTTCCCGTCCCTTCACTTTCGATGCCACAACTATGCTTTCAGAATGCATCATTAATTTTATAGCCACTGTAAAGGGCTGGCAAAATTGGGCTTGACCCATAAAGTGTCCCTTTATAGGTGTCTTTTCAAGCACATGTATGTTAAGGTGGCCATACAAAGAAAACTTTGGAATTTGTGTACTGGGAAGAGACAACTGCTGTATCCTTTGAAGAAACACGATTTTATTTGGGGGCCTTCAGACAAGCTCTTTTGAAATGACACAACATTTCATGCTAGCTGATGAATCCTCATTCTTTTCTACACAGATATTGGTACCCTGAAGCTTCTGAAAAGAAAGATTATAGTACTGTCTGATATGACCACTACATTGGTGCACAAGCTTTAACCTTCCAATTTAAACTTTAGTTATAACTCCACTTTCTACAAGCATAGAAATGTCGGGTGCTGGGTTTTTGTTCACCTCTCTAGCATGCTCATTGAAGAGGCACTTGGGTACATTTTGTTCAAAGTCAATGGGACTTCCATCAGTGAAAGATTTCAGCAGTGTCGACAAAATGAACATTTGGTCTGATGTAGCGTGCTGTGACCCACAGCTGTAACAACCAGCTGCGTCTGCTCAAACTTCAGCCATCAGCCAGCTCCATCGTGTAATGGAATCTTAGTCACAGAATGGCTACATAACAATGGGTTTCACAAGGTCATTTTAGAAAGGAAAACTATGGTTAGTATGAACAGTTGCTAAAAATACAAGGTTATAAGTATAACAAACACAAGAGATACCACTGATGTTTCACATAGTCTGAATGCATAAAGCATAAAAAAGTAACCTTGCCTTGCAGTTTAGTCAAATACTATTTTTAATACACAATATATAATTTTAATACATAAACTATGTACTAGTAAAACGGAATCACTAAGGAGCCAAGCAATAAAGATTAGGAATATAAAAAAATAATGATATTCATATAGATTCGGCTGGCTGGCATCTCAGTTTCACAAAGTGAAAGATTGGTGAGATTTGGTACCTAAGGAAACTTCTAAGGATATCACCAAACAAGGCAAAATTTCGCAATATTCTGGCAGTGAAGATTTAATTCATGTTAGAAAATATGATTATGGAATCAGTGAACATTAAACATATAGTATTTATATTTCTAACATAATAAATATAATAAAGGATGAAGTAACTATGTTAATAACAAAAAAATGTTCTGATGAATAATGGGTAACCCTGAAAGAGAAATGAATAGTACAAATTATTCAATACACAAAGGAGAGAGTGCTCTGATTCTAAATTACTAGTCTTGGTTTTTATGAAAAATATCCCAGAACCAGGGATACAATTCTCCACCGAAGGACCACACATGATCAACCTGGATAAACACAGCCTGTTGAAAACTGACCACAGCCAATTTGTTCATTTTCCTTTTTTTTTCCAAATTTTTAAAAGTCTATTTATTTTTGAGAGAGAGAGAGAGAGACAGAAAGCGAACAGGGGAGGGGAAGCGAGAGAGATAGGGAGACACAGAATCTGAAGCAGGCTCCAGGCTCTGAGCTGTCGGCACAGAGCCCGAAGTGGGGCTCAAACTCATGAACTATGAGATTACGACCTGAGCTGAAGTCAGACTCTTAACTGACTAAGCCACCCAGCTGTCCTGTTCATTTTCCATTATTATGTCCTTTTTGGCAGACAGCAGATTCTATACTAGTAAGGGATAGGTAGGTGGTATAGGCCTCCTCCCCCACCACCTGGAGGCCAGGTGGAGGAACACAAGGAAAGCAAGCCTCAGTCCAAATTTGGTATTTATGCGAATACTTATTAGCGTAAACACACACACCAAAACCCAACAAACAGTGATGTGATGGCAAGTTCCAGAGGCTCAATAACATTTTTAGACTCTCGGATAGCAACTCTCAGGAAAGATTCACTGGAGGCAGATTTGTTATGCTTATTGCTGATGGAGTAGATCAATGTGTTCTGCAGGATATCCAGATGGTCCTGATCTCTTTGGATTATGTTATGGCAGAGGGCAGGAGAGTTAACAGCCCTAGAGCAAATCGACAACTGCATACTGTTTGCCTCCTCCATGTAAATACAAAGTGTAACTCTGCTTTGTGATTGGAATAGATAAAAGTATTCACCAAATTATTACCCTCAGACCATGGACATGAGGTCATGTTTAATTGCTCCAGGAAAACAACACATCTGGAATAGCAGCTGCAACTACAGACACCATTTAGCTGAGTTCTGTAGCTTACGTTCATCTTTCAGGACCCAGGAGGTTTTTTTTAGCGGTCAAACCAGTGAATTAAATGGAAATGAGACCTCCATCCTTTATCCCTTAAATCTGTGCTGTTCCATAAGATGACCACTAAGTATATGTAGCTATTTATATTTAATTAAATTGAAATTAAATAAAATTACAAATTCATTTCCATAGTCACACTAACCACATTTCAAGTGTTCAGTAACCATTTCCATCATTACAAAAAGTTCTGTTGGACAACACTGCCTTAAGTCCTTAAAGATACCACTACTTTAATTCATTCCTTCATTCTGGGATGTTTATTTTTTATTCACTATTTTGATAGGGGTAGGGGAGTAAAATTTCACAGGTTCCTATTTAGATTTCCCCAATATTAGGGGTCCTATTATGTCATATGTCACAGTAGGCCAAGAACTCAATGTGAGCATTAAGCCAACTATATCATATGTCAACCTCAATTGAATATTTGCCATTGGATAGGGCAGCTGACCCAGTAGACCCACGGGAGGCCAGGCACTGGTCAAGAATGCTTTTATTACTTGGCTCCTAAATGCGTCCACTCTTACAAGTGAGCCGAGATACTCCATTTTTCAGGGTCTTGATGTCAACTTGGACATCAGGCCCAACCCTCCTAGAAATATTTGGGTTTTCCCCTTTCCTCCATGTATCGCCACCGAAGTAAATGAATGAAGATTGCTTTAAGAAAGGATTGAGGGGATCACCACAGTATATATGTGTTACAGTGTTACAGCATCCTTTCATAGGTTCCCTGTCTGCAAACCTGTTTGATTCAGAAACTGAACAAGGGAACACAATTCCTTATTGAGACAAGAGCCCTCAGCCTCTGGGTCATCCATCTTTGCTTTCTTCTGATGGTTCAAGCTGAGTAGTACCCATGTTGGCTATGTATGCATCTTGTTTCTAGGGATGCTCTATGGCATCTCTGTATTCTCTACAAGTCAGGTCCCCTGGCTGTCACTCCCAACTCTGCGACTAATAATGATAATTTGCATCTACTTGGTTTCTGCATGTAAGAATTGTCCCTGGGCCTTTACTGTTTTAGGGTCCTATCTGTTCTGTAATGCCTGTTCCTACTATCAGTCTCGGCTAACAAAAGAGAGCCACTTTTTACTGATATGTGTGCTCCTCTCATATGTGCATTCCTTATAGACTTTTCCTGAAACACAAACATCTGATAGATCTTTCAGCTTCGCATACCACATCTACTCTAGTACACCTACCTTCTGGAGTCTTTCATTTCCTTTCTCCACCATCTGTCAAGATAATTCTGGCATTTCAATGGCATTTAATATGGGCCATCACTTTCCCACACTTTTATGAACTATGCTAGTCACTAGTTTACCACCCATCTCCTGGGATCTTCCTCAGGATATTTAAATCCCACGTATCTCAGAAGAGTGGTCTCATGTGAACTCTCTGCTACCCAATCTTCTGATCTTGCCTCCTTAACCAAAGACTTAAAATTTAGTCTCTTCCATTATATGTTGGCTAATTATGAGAGTTCCTTCGGGGTACTGTCCCTTTCTTTCCTTATTAGACTCGCATGACCCCAGCTGAAAGTGACTTAACCCAAGTTATAAGCCTATTAACCAAGAGGCAGTCAGGAGACAGATCCTGAGGCTGGTGTTATCCTCAAGGAAGGGGGAGAGTGCTGGGGATTGTTCTCACCCACAGAGAGGTTCCTTGTCCAAAGGACTGCCCTCATCCTGCACCAAAAATTGGTTAGATAAGGAATATCTACAAAAGGATCATCAGAGTTGCAGAGCTCCCTGTAGTTTTCTGAAGTCTCAGGGATAGTTGACTTGCAGTTAAACTTCTCTGTACAATCCTCCCTCCCTTATGCTCTCACTGATGCTGTTCCCCAGAGCACTCTCCAATAACCTTCCCGCATGCATGTTTTTGTCTCAGACTCTGGTTCCCAGGGAAACCTGAGCTAAGAAAGTGTATGATTTTGATTTGTACTCTTATCGTCCATTGGGTGCCCCTTTCATAAAATACCACCCAAACTACAGGCAAAAAATGCTGAAATTCATTTGCAAGAAGTAACATTCGGGTGTGTAAAACAGTGAAAGTGAGAAAAAGAATTATATGATGTTTCAGAGGAGACGGACACCAACAGCGTGTGTTTATTTGCAGAAGATGAAGGAGGGGGTTGTAGGCAGATAGTGCAGAAATTGAAGAGAAGAAGACGGGAAGAGATTGGGCATGAAAAGGTTTGTGTAAAAGAACAATAGTAAATCTGGTGAGAATGCTGTGGGAAGCATGATTACAGGAGGAGCACCCTATGAGAGGTCACTCAGGTGGCAACATGGTAAGAGACTGACAGTCAGGAAAGCTTCTAGGTGTTGCACCACACCTAGATGAGAGCTGATGGAACACCTGGTGCTTTATACTCTTGGCTCAGCCACATCACACCTCATTAATGGTGTATCTATTCCCTTTCTTCCCTCAGAAAAACATTAAAAACTCGAGATGAAAGCATGTCATTCTAAAACATATTTGGCTCAAAGAAAAAGATGCTTCCCAGGACTACAAAAGATCTTTCTTTAATGAAACTTTAATTAAACTTTGCTTTAATTTGGATCACAATGAAGAAAATAAGGGACTTTTCATCTTGCCCCAAGTGGAAAGTGCCAATGTCTCCCATGAATAAAACGCTGGCACGTAAATCTATTGCAATCTTTTAGCGATTTTAGCCCCAGTGAAAACTACCATAACAACAAAACCAAATGTTTCCAATTTCATCTACAAATACATGTATCTTTATGATGGATGCAAGTACCAGAACTGTATTTTTGCATGCCCTCTAACATCACAAGAGCAATGGTAATTAGAGAGACCAAAGGCAGGGAAATAAAATTTGGAGGAAGGTACAGCTCCATCATTTAGGGTTCATGAAATAATTGGCATCATTTAGCCACTCTCAAAAGCAGTAACCAAGTGGCAATATACAATTAGCATGAACTAGTACCATGCAGAACAGTTCTTAGGTGATAAATATTTTAAGTTATCTATGAAGAACATTTATTTTTAAAATGTCAACTTCAGAAATGACTCAAGCCCAGCATTTGAATGTGTCATGTATAGAATCTGGTCTGTTTCATACAGAGTGTTCTAGCTGTCACCCCTGGTGTCTGTTACCTCTCCACTGAGAAGAATTCCGTATGTCTCAGATCTGCCCTTGACCACAGACACTTGCCAAGAAGAGGCAGGACATGTGCCCTCACTTGTACAGAGTTGAAGAAAGTACATCATTTTTTTCTGAAAAAGTACTTAAACACTCAGCATTGTGCCCGGTGTGTGAATTACAAAGTGGAAAAAGAAACGAAGCCTGTCCTGAGAACTGAGAAGTGTTGTTAACGGGTTTTCCCCAAGCACACCGTTCTTAATCATTTTGCTACAGCAGGACAAAAACTGGGAAAGGACTGCTTTCACAGCTAGGGCAGACATCTGCAAACCATAGTGACTGAGCCAATGCCAGCCCTCTGTTTTTGTAAATAAAGTTTTATGGGAACATAGTCATACTCCTGTGTTGATGCATTATGGCTTCTTTAATGCTACAAAGGCAAAGTTGAGTGGTTGTGACAGAGATAGCCTGGCTTACAAAGCCCAAAATATTTACTGTCTGGGCTTTTACAAAACGAGTTTTCAAATCCTTGATCTAGACGAAGGAACACACATTTGAAAATAGATCCTCCCTCTCTGCCCAGTACCCCGTATAGGTAGCAAAGCCACATAATAGCCAAAGCGGTTACTAAAAGGCCTAGTGCATGTGGCTTATAATTTAGCTTGAATTTATGAATGCTTTTGCTCTAGAGTAATTCCTTTAAAAGCATATCCCATTTCTTTGGTTTGGTTGTTACATATATATGCTGAATGTATAATTATAACTTAGAGTGAGATTAGTGCACAATCACCTTACTGTCACCATGCTATTAATTTTCTACACATTCTATTAACTCCCTAATGGTAGCCACGTTGGTTCTCTCCTATGCCCTAAGTAATTTGTTGAGCTTCAATATAATGAGAATCTGGCTGAATGGGAGAAAAAGGAGTTTCTAATATAAGAGCAGACTTAAGGCAAGTTTTGAGTGTTTTCGCTGAGAATTCAGGAGCCATTCTGTAAAGTGTAGACTAAGTTCCTAGAACATCCTAAGACAACTTCTTCACTTGGAATGTTTTCCACTCTTTCCCTAGTTAAGAGGTAGGATCAATGAATTCCTGGTCCACAGACCCAGAGCCGCTAGGTAAGGGAAAGAGAGGACACTGAAACATCAGATGTGCAGTCAAGACTGAAGGATCACTCCTCAGAGATGATGTATCTCAAGATGCCTACAGCTCATAAAGGAGTGACAGAGGATCTCATAGGACAGAGAGTCAAGTCCCAATGGCAAGTGAGTTTATCCATCAATGCCACTTTTTACCAGGATATTATTTTGAGGGATTAGTCAGGAAAATGTAGAATGTGTGGATGCCATACTTGAGTTGTAGGAATGACAGCAGAGGAATGAGGACCCAAAGAGATGAGTTCTATCTTATGGATGTCCAGGGACTTAGATGGCTACTAGAAGCAGTCCTGCCCTGGAAGCCATTATACACACACACACACACACACACACACACACACACACACACCTCTTCCCCTCTTCCCTATGAATTTAGACACCCCCACAGACAGAACGAAGGGAGGGAGGAAATCATGCTGGTGATGAATACAAGCCCTGAAAAGCTTTCTAAAATTCTGAATTGACTGGATTTAGATGTATGTTTAAATGAGTCTGAATGAGCGTAAGCTTACCCTGAATTGACAAAATTATATTTTCCACCATCAACTAAAGTGACCTCAAGAGCTAAATTACATTAGAGAAACTTTGAAAGGTATGCTATTGCGCATACGTTTGTGACTGAGAAATTCATGCCAGCCCAGAGATAACATCCTTAAAGTTCTCTACTTTTTTCACTCTTGGCCCATTATGAGTGGCTCTAACACATGCTAAGTCTGACAGAAGATCTTGTAATGCTGCAGTGGGGAAGTGTTGGCTGAATCATGGTCACAGTACCCCTGCCCAACCTGCTAGGGTCCTGCAGTTAAGGGGCTCTTCACTGAACATGGGCAAGTAAATACACTCAAATGTGACCCAGCCTAATCCTTTTTTAAGCTTCTAAGACCCCAAAGGCCCGGAACATCAAGAAAACTCAAAGTAGCTTGTTAAAGGTATGCAGTGGAATATATATTTTTTGACAAAGCAAAAGTCAAGATGTCTTTTCTCCCATACAACAGTTTTGTGCTTTCGTCTACAGTAGCCCTCATTGAGCTGCTTTTAAAAACTGTCCGTCTTCTGCCCATCCCACCTTCAGTAAAATACAAACTCCTTGAAGATATAAGGAGAAGCAGTTTCTTTCATTGATGTAGTCTCAGTCTCAAGCCAACTCCTAGAATCATGCACAAAAAAACAAATAACTCTTTGTGACCCCCCCCCACCATGAATCTCCCAAAGCACAGTAAATATAGTTTCTTCTTCTCTCTCTCTCCTTCCCTTCCTCTCCCTCTTTTTCCTTCTGTCTCTCTCCCTCTTTGTGATTTTTCCCCCAAAGGACTGCATAGTCCCAACATGGAACCCACTATTTTAATCATCATAGTGACATAAAAATATTGTCTTCCAGTGGGGAAAATAAGCAAATTCCTATTCCTACATCCTGGGGTGAGTGACATAAAATGGTGTGGCTGACAAAGTACACAATTCTGAGAAAGAAGGAGCAGCTTTTCTTCACAGGGTAAGAGCTATCACACCAAAGCACAGGAGGCAAAGCCTGAGAACAGGCTATAGCTTCCAAAGAAGTTAAGAAACTAATACTTGGTAGATGGGCAATTCAAGGATTCTCGTGACCCTTGCAAGACTGGGCAAAGCATGAGGTACCTGTAGCCTTTGGGTTGGTCTCCTCTGGCTAAGAGCGGCCTATGCTGTTCAGTGTGCATCCAGGTAGGTAGTTTATGTGACTTATCACATGAGCAAGGATAGGAAGCAACGAGAGGTGGCATACTTCCTACAACCTGTGAAGCTGTCACTACATGAGTTGTCATTGGCATCGGTGGCATTTGAGAAACTGAGCTCCCATTTCATTATAATAGTTAGGATAACAGACTCCAGCCTGAGTAGAAGCTGTGGTCCCATGGAACATACTTTCCATCTGTTTCTGTTTTTCTGTACAGGAAGGGACGTCCTTTGCTAATATGTGCTTCCAGCGAAGAGAGTTCTTGTTTGTTAAAGTGTCCTCTGATGCGCTCATAGCATGCTGTGAACTGGCTTATAAAAAGTGTCCTGTCAGTCTTAATACAGCCTCATAGGTCCTTATAACCCAGTGGCTCTGATATATAACAGCCTGTGCAGGAAAGGGTTAACTGAGCACGCTTTGGTTGCTTTACTCTGTCTATTCCTCCTCATGAAAGAGACCTGTTTTCAGGACTGGCCCTTGGCCAGCTTCTGGGAAATGCGGTGTGAGCCTTGGAACATTCTGCCTTATAACCGTGCTTTTAAGTTGTGTACCTGAGAGCGTGGGCCAGGCTGCACCGATTTGAAATTTGTGCTAACAGTGTGATTGCTGGTGAATACTTTGTCTTTGCTGAAGTTAGTCATGGAGATGTTGCACGCCTACGTGACCGACTTCCCAGGAAAATGCTAAACACCAAGGTGAGCCTTTCAAGTGAGCATCCTTGCTTGGCATCACTTTATTTTGCTACATTTTCACCTAAATTTAACACCCAACTTGACATTACTTGAATACTCTCCATCATCTCTGTTATTTACTTCAGCTTTGGAATTACAAATAGAGTTTCCTAGATTTTTATTTTTAGTCCTTAGTTTAGGATAAAATTTTCCCTCCAAAGCCACTGAATCCGACTGAGAGATCTCCTCTTCCTTTGGGTCTGCTCAGTTCCTCGTCATCAACCTTTTTTTCCCCCCTTGGGACTTTCACCTGCTCTGGCCCTGCCAATGAGCCTGTGAGCCTTAGGAGATTAACTTGCCTGTGACCTGTTAATGTGCTCATTCATCCCTGCAGCAAGTTTGACTGTCAAACCAGCACTCTAAATGTGTTCTTTTTCTATTTCTACTCACTGTATAGTTCACTTATTGTCAACGGGCTATAGTTTTTGTTCTCAAGATATCTGCTTTTATACCATATAGAGACAAAGAAACAAACAAAAACTAACCACAACATTCTAAAAACCTAAATATATTTCAGAGGAAGATTTCTGTATTTTTCCTGAGACCGTGGCTACTTCATACTAAAAAAAAAATCCGGTGTATTTTCTTCCAATATCGCAATATTTTTGGGTCTCAAAACAATATTGTATTCATCAAGGCACTTTTGTTTGTAGCAGTAAAAAAAAATCCTACTTAGTAACTGTGTTAGTTTTCTATTGCTGCTGTAACACAATTCCACAAACTCAGCAGCTTAAATGAATGTGTTTATCACGCAACTCTGCATGTCAGAAGGTTGGGTTGTCTTGACTGGTTTTTCTGCTCTAGGGTCTCCATATGCCAGACTCAAAGTGTCAGCCACCTGGGCTCTAACTGGATGCCTCTGTAGGAGAATCACTTCAAGGCTGAGTCAGACTGTTGGCAGAATATTCCTTTTGGTTGTAGGACTGAGGTGCTTGGTGTGTGTGTATGTGTGTGTGTGTGTGTGTGTGTGTATGTGTGTGTCTGTCTGTGTGTGTGTGTCTGTGTGTGTGTGTGTGTGACATCTCAGCTGACGGACATTCTTACCTCCTAGAGGCCTCTCGATCTGGTTCTTACATCTGGGCATTTCAGCAACTGAATCCTTCTCACTTTTTAATCCCTCTGACTTTCCCCTTCTGCTACATGAATCTTCTAACTGCAGCTAAAGAAGTTTCTCTGCTTTTAGGAGCTCCTGTGATTAAATTAAGTTCACATATAAAATTCAGGATATGCTCCATATTTTAAGGTCTGTACTCTCTCTTTTTTTTTTAAGTTTACTTTGAGAGATAAAGACGGAGACGGAGCTTGTGAGTACATGTGAGCAGTAGAGGGGCAGAGAGAGGGGGAAAGAGAGAGAATCCCAAGCAGGCTCTGCACTGTCAGTGCAGACCCTGACATGGAGCTTGAACTTACAAACCGTGAAATCATGACTTGAGACAAAATTAAGAGTCAAACACTTAACCTACTGAACCAACCAAGCACCCCTTAAGGTCTGTACTCTAAAAACATCTGCAAAGCCCTTCTGTCACATAATATGTTCACAGCTCGGGGAATCAGGATGTGGGAATCTTGAAGAGTCATTAGTTCACCTATGATGGTGAATATAACTCAACCCATGTAACTGAAAAAGTATACTGAGTAGAGTAACCTTTAGGGACAGCTAAATCTATCACCTCGAAAATATCCACAAGACTCTGTGACTCTCCATTGTGGTAACACTATTCTTTGATTTGGCCTCATTCCTAGGTCTTCCCCACGGAGTGGGGAAGTTGGCCACCATAAAATCTCAGCTTACACAAGTTTAGTTAAGAGGTACATGTGGTGAGTGTTTGTGAGATGAACATGGGCGTCTTGTTTTTAGAGGTACTCCCAGCAGGATGTGATTTCCTATCAAAGGAGTTTGAAACATCTAACTCATCACCATAGGCCTAGCAGCAACAGACCTGGATACCTGATATTAGAGCTATAATTCTCTACAAGGACAGGAGTTGGAAGAATATAGAAAGTGGTACACGTGTAGCTGGAAATAAAACAGAGCACAGGTACGATATTAAAAATGATCCATCTTGTCATTTACCCTCCACACAACCTAGGAAGCGAATGCTTTTGACAAGCATGTAGTCTCAGTTCTTGCACTGATACCAAATGATCAAAGTAATAATATATTTCTTTCAAGTTCAAAGTTGGGTAGATTTCATCTTAGTCATGGCGTTCATTGTATTTTAAAATCTCAACTAACTTTAAAGAAAAGGATGTAACTTAGCATATATTTTGGCTCCACATAACAGAAAACATAACAAGCAAAGTCGACAGTAAGTGTAAGTTGTAGTATCTAATGCAACAAAATGTATGGAAGTAGAGTAATTCCAGGGCTGGGTAAGTAAATGTATATTCAAAGACACAGGTTCTCCTATGTCTTATTTAATTCTCCAGAGTAGGAACTTGTCTTAGTTTTGTTCTCTTCAAGGTCCTCAGATGGTTACCTCAGTTCCAGGAATCACACGCAGGTAACAATGTCAAGACCAAATAATTTAAAAAAGGATATATCGCTCTCCTGTGGCTCTTTAACAAATGAGAAAAATCTTTCCAGGATTACCCTAACATTTCATTGGCCGGAATTAGGTCATATGACCATACCTCGATCAATCAATTGTCAAGAGAAAGTAGGCTAGTAATTGGCTACGACCAATCAAGATTCTCCCCCAGGCCAAAGCGGCTTTTCCAGAAGTCCACTGACACTCACAGAATGGTGAACAAAGCCTGCCGTTTGTCAACAAGGAAAAGTAAGGAAATGACCACTGGAGAGGTGACACGTGTGCCTCTTCAGAGTGTGAGAAATAGGGATGCTTTCAAATGTTCCAGGGATAATAAAATATTGAAAAGCATTAGATTGGCAACACAGAGCAGCCAGTATTAGCCTATCAACGATCACCCAGCATTTTTAAACGTATTGGAAGAATGAATGCCTTTCTTTGCAATCAGATGACAAAGACTTAGTTTAAACAAACTCAAAGAATGAAGCAGATCAAATGTGGCCTTGGAGGAATAATGGTCATCCTAACAAAACATGGCATGACGAAATGTGTGGCTACACAAGATCCCAACAGCAAAGGTATTATTGCCTCACATGTTCTGCCAAGATCCACAGGGAGAATGAACTGCATATCAGTGTCAGAATGCATGTGCTTGGGTCTTTATAAAAGGGAGAATAGTAAAATACATGTATTCTTCTCATGGCAGAGTGTGGTTTAGTCTTCTAGGCCGAAATTTGTGTTCCACACATTTTTAGAGTCTGTATAAATTTTTTTGGTTCAAGAGCCCTTCCAAGTAATGCTCTCTACATGTATAAGCACGTTCTCTATTGCTAAATACTTAGGAACTACGAGACCATAAATTCCAGAAGCACAGAGGTGGCATTTGTGTCATTCAGTATCTTAATTCAGAGCCTCAATCAGTGCCTGACCCTTATTGAAGAGAGGGAGGGAGAGGAGGGAAGGAAGGAAGGAAAAAAGGAAGGAAGGAAGGAAGGAAGGAAGGAAGGAAGGGAAGAAGGACGGAGGAAAGGAAGGAAGAGAAGAATAAGGGGAGGGGAGAAAAGAGAAGAGAAGAAAAGGGAAGAGGAGAAGGAAAGTAAAAGAAATTCTGTTGCTCAGAGTGGACAGAAAACAAGCATACCGATTTACAGATGATTTAACAAGCGTATCTCTGATGGGGAATGTTTTAACTTGTCCTTTTAACAACCAGTGAGGAAGATATTCTCAAGACTAACATTCATTTGACCATAACTGATAAATGAGTTATCTGATTGCAGATAATTTCAGAAAATAGTTGAAGCTTTGTTTTCATTACAATGGCACAATTCTTAGATTTGCATCTCTGCATATATCCCTGACTCAAGGTTTTTTAAGGTAAAAGTCATTGGGCATAAAAAACAAAAATACCCTCAGTGTTATACTTTCTTCACTGTGAACCACCATTATTTTCCATGTGCTCTGCGTGAATTACATTCAATAAAAGTTGTGATTTAAAAAAAAAACCCATAAGGCATATGTAAGTTCCAACCAACATAATAAAATCAATGAAATTCCAAGCATGTCTGCGGCTGCGTCCTGAATTCATCTCATCTCCCAAGTGATACAATACAAATGAAATGGAACACTTCACCCCATTCTACAAATTCCCTCTGCAGCCTTTAGAGCAGGATGAGTTATGGTGCAGCTGAAAGACTCACCAGCCCAGTGCTTTGTGCAGTGCTTGTTTTGTTACATGTGACACATTGGGTCTGGGAGAGTCTGGACTAAATTATGGTCTGCTCTAGGTTGGAAGCAGCAAGCGTTTTACATAGATCAGTCCTTCTTTGGGATGGGGTGGGGGTGGGGGTGGGGCAGACTGTGAATCTTTTCAGGAGCAGAAGCATCCTACCAGGACTGAGGCTGAGACCACACTGTGCCTGTTGACACGCTGGGCACGTTGCCCGCATCCATTCCATAAATGTTCTCTTGGCCCCCTTCCTCGCAAGCTGAATGCTGGGAAGTGACAGGTGCATGAGTAGACCAGGCTGGCTCAGTGTCTGACTGTTTGAACGGCTGGGACTTTCTGTCTGACAGGATTTACCCAGTCATGATGGATGGTGGCTGGAGCACAGGAAAGAGAAAGGGAAGTGGGAAAGGAAACTAACTGTATTACACCATGGGGGTCTGTAAAATGCCCACCTATGAAACGATCTGAGGAGCTCAATATCTGACAAGAGTTGAGGGAATTAAGAGTAATTTGATTACAGGTGCTCAACTGGCATTCATTTTCCTCTTATTATCTGAGAACCCTCCCTCGAGAGAGAACACTAACCTTCAAAAGGAGCAGATGAATGGCTCTATTAAAAGCACTGTAGTTTGTTCATGGCTCTGTAGCATCTGACCATTTTATGAACCCAGTGGAATTGTAAATAGGAAACAGAAGAGAGGAAATGTCTTCCTCAAACAGTGTACAGATGACTCTATCTGTCTTTAGCGATTTGTAACCCTGAAAGAGAGTTCGTACATGGAGAGAATGATGTAGGATAGTGATATCTGCTCCCACCCCCTCTAACCCCTATCTTGAATATATCCCTTAAAGGTCAGACATTTCAAATATCATGTTTTGTCAGACTGTGATGCTTTCTTATTAAAAATAAATAGATAAATTACCTAAGGTAGATGTGCTTGGTTTTAAATAATTTGTGCTGATATTTTATATATATCCTTGGTTCATTTTAATTTCAGTTAAAAATTAACCCTTAGATTTTTTATCCCTTCTTTCAAGTACAATTTCTGTAACAGTAACATTTATGAATGAAACATATTTTACCCAAATAATTCATAAGTACATAAACCCCACTGGTTTACCTCTTACGAACCCATACGGCAATACCAACTTTCCTTCCACTAGTAAAAAGCAAGATGAATAAAAGTGATCTAAAGCCATGTCTCCGATGTGAGTATTACTCTTGTCTCATTTAATCTTTACTTAGAAAAATAAACTAAATGGTTCATTGGTGTCATGACTTGTTTATTAGCTTACTTCTGGTTGTCACTGAAGAAGATAACACTAATATCTACATCTTGCCAATGGGACTAAGACCTTGGATACTAATCTGTCACATATATAGAAGAATTCTCAAAGATTCAGAAACTCAGGAACAATAATTCATGGGAGATATAAATAACTGTGTGAGCTCATTTATTCTTTTAAAGAAATCTGAGCTGGGGATAAAAACAAATGCATTAAAATCCTGATAATAGGAATCTCAAAGAAAGTTTCTCTCTTTTGACAAAATATGTTAACTGAACATAAACTATAAAACATCATTTAAATATACAAATTACAAAATCTGCTGTCAAAGTGTATTTTACACACACCAAAAATATTAATACCAAAAGTTAGCAACTGTATCAAAAAAATTTCAGGGGCGCCTGGGTGGCGCAGTCGGTTAAGCGTCCGACTTCAGCCAGGTCACGATCTCGCGGTCCGGGAGTTCGAGCCCCGCGTCAGGCTCTGGGCTGATGGCTCGGAGCCTGGAGCCTGTTTCCGATTCTGTGTCTCCCTCTCTCTCTGCCCCTCCCCCGTTCATGCTCTGTCTCTCTCTGTCCCAAAAATAAATAAAAACGTTGAAAAAAAAATTAAAAAAAAAAAATTTCAGCTTGAGTTTATTTAGTAATTTTACCACTCTAAAAACAACTTTTGAAATTTCCTGGAACTTCTTAAGAGTTTGTAATATTTCCTTCAAAACATTATGGAAATATCCAAAAGCCATTTTTTCGTGAGTTTCAGTACTGCCTCGGCCTCTGTGCTCAGAGTCTAGAGTCTAGACTCCAGACTCTGTGCAGCTCAGAGTGTAGATTCTAGACTCTAGACTCTGTGCCGCTCAGAGTCTAGAGTCTGCTTTGGATTCTGTGTCTCCCTCTCTCTCTGCCCCTCTCTCCCTCGCACTCTGTCTCTCTCTCCTCTCGCTCGCTCTCTCTCAAAAATAAACATGAAAAAATTTAAAAAAATAATCTGTGTTCATAACATGAATTCCAAAAGTTATTTTCATCATTTATTAAAATTGCAAACTGTGTAATAACTTTTAAATAATCATTACTTGTCCTATTTGTATGACATGCACATGAGTTTTCATGGTAACAAATATATACAGTTAGGCCTTTATGATTCATGCTAATACGAGATTATAAGTGGATAATTATTTAATTCAATAGGTCACATAATCTTAAAACTTATAAATGTTAGATTATTTTTCCAAGCTACTTAAAAATTTACTACCATAAAAGTCTACCATAGCAATTTACTATGAACCAAATGGTGGGATTAACAGTATGTTTTCTTTACTGTAAATACTTCTAATAAAAGTTGACTAACATTTAGTGATTATGTACTGTTGTGTCCAGCACAAGAGAAAGGTTTTCATCTCATTATCATATTTACTTCTCATACTATACAATCACTGCCTTCATTTTACAGGAGAGAAAAGCAAGGCTTAAAGAGATTAAGGAACTTGCCCAAGGATTTAGGAGACTGTTTAACAACCATAAAGGCCTTTATCCTCACTGTACAACTGACCGTTCTCTGTTTCTCATGGGAAACAAATGAAATCAATGCATTGTGACTGGTCTTCTCTTCTAAAGAAAGTCACACAAAGATCTGCATCTTCCTTAGACGAGTGAAAATTTTCATTTTCCTGATTGTGAGTGGAACTTCTAAACCTGACAATTTTTTACAGAGGAAAAAAATCTGTTCAAAAAAGGTGAAGGTTTGTAGTTTAAGATTTTTACTAAAAATGAGAGTGACTTATCTACTAGACCTGCCTCAAATGAGGAAAAAGGAGGAATTTGTTGGCATTACTGACATTCAATTCTGTCCCAGGCAAGGTTACAAAAGGGCCAGCATACCCTCTACCTTGAAAGCAAGTGACCTTCCACAGGCAATATTCTGCATGTCCCCAACCCCTAAAAGGCTGGTGACACGTATACAATTTAAATGACTTCTCATAAGTACGGAGCTGAACCTAGAGCAGAAATACTAGAATGTTGTGGCACCTGTGAGGCTCAGTAGGTTAAGCATCTGACTTTGGCTCAGGTCATGATCTCATGGTTCAGGAGTTCGAGTCCTGCAACAGGCTCTGTGCTGACAGCTCAGAACTTGGAGCCTGCTTCGGATTTGTGTCTCCCTTGCTCTTGGTCCCTCCCCCACTCACTTGCACACATGTGCTCTCTCTCTCTCTCAAAAATAAACATTAAAAAATTATATATATATAAAAGGAAAAACCTGAATCTTCAATCTTGTAGTGTTTTGGTGGGGGGGAGGGGATGGCAAATAAAGTCTTGGTATTCAAAAAATGTCTAACTCTTTTGCTCATTTAAAGGAAAGGAAGTTCAATCTTGCCTCCCAAGTGGAATCATTTCCACCTTTGTCCAGAACCTAAAAATCCAAGCTCATCAACAAGTTGAAGGGCATACCTGGAGGTGAACTTGTAGAATCTGACTCCAGGCTGACATTCTCCATGCCTGTGCTCCCATAACTTTTCTCTGACAGTACAGTGAGATAGCCATTATTGTTTCCATTTCTGAGTAACAGGTGACATTTAGAAACATCAAATAACTTGCTGTTTTTACCCACTTATTAAATGAGGATACATGGATTCCAGCCCAGCTTTTCAGAGTCCAATCTACCACAGAGTCTCTGGTTAGCCATCCGGTAATAGAGAATTGACACTTCTTTGGTTTTCATTATATATCAAGCTCTGTGCTGTATGTTTTACATAGGTTATTGGTAACTGTTTAAAACGAACAAATAAACCTTGGGAATTATTATAAATCCATTTTACACAAAAGGAAACTGAAAATCAAACAAGAAAATTTTCAAGGTCACCCAAATAAAGTCATGAGGCCACAATACAAAAACAATACAGAAGATAACATTGAGCATTGTCTGCTTACCCAAAATCTCAGCTTTGCTCTACAACTCACCACAGCTCCTGGCATATACTTGCAAAATGAAAAACAAAACAAAACAAAATTTATACAAAAATGAAAGGCTAATGTAAGAGTAAAGGCCCACAACAATAAAACGTTCAAGACTAAGGAAGTAAAAATTTTTTAAAAAAAATTATAAAGATCTACAGGATTTTCAAGAATAATAAAATTCAAGGAAATGTAACAGTATCCCAAACAATGGATAAAATTATGACCACTCGGATATGTCCCTTGGAAAATTTCGGTCAGGCAAAACAACTGAGTTTGGAAATTAATTTTATCTACATTTTAGTGCCTTGCTCTGAAAGGAAAGTCAATAAGCAGAATATTATTCTGGGCTATTACACACACAGATACCAAGTAAATGTGCACTCAAATTTATGTATACATTCCGTTATATTTTGTTTACTATTTACATGAAACATCTAAATTTACATGATCAGTGAATAATCGAAGAGTGCATATTGTGGCAGAGATATTTGCTGCTCACCAAATATCCATGAGCTCTTTAAGATTCCCTAGATCTCAAGCAGTATGTGCACTCATGTGACTAGATTCAGCCAAAGAACTCTGAACAGAATGGATGGGCGCCACTTGTAAGTCAAAGCATGGAAGAGAAGGTACGATTTCTTCATGTACTCTCTTTTCCTGCCACAGCCACTGGTAATGTTCCAGATGACAGACTTTTAGTCAAAGC
The DNA here is from genome assembly GCF_022837055.1 of Prionailurus viverrinus. Taxonomy (NCBI): domain Eukaryota; kingdom Metazoa; phylum Chordata; class Mammalia; order Carnivora; family Felidae; genus Prionailurus; species Prionailurus viverrinus. The sequence goes on from NC_062561.1 coordinate 104,011,441, forward strand.
CTGAAAAACTAGTTTGGACTTAGATTCTATTTTTTTTTTTAATGTTTATTTGTTTACTTTGAGAGAGAGAGAAAGCATGAGCCAGGGAAGGACAAAGGGAGGGAGAGGGTGAGGGTGCAGGAGAGGGAGAGGGAGAGGGAGAGAGGGAGAGAGAGAGAGGGAGGGAGGGAGGGAGAGAGAGGGAGGGAGGGAGGGAGAGAGAGGGAGGGAGGGAGAGAGAAAGAGAGAGAGAGAGAGAGAGAGAGAGAGAGAGAGAGAGAGAGAGAATCCCAAACAGACTCCATGCTATCAGCACTGAGACTGACATGGGGCTCTGTCTCACAAACCATGAGATCAGGACCTGAGCCAAAATCAAGAGTTGGACGCTTAACAGAATGAGCCACCCAGGCATCCCTTGACTTAGATTCTAATAGAAAATGCAAGCTCTGCTGAAAAGCACGAAGTTCTTCATACTATTTTTCCATATCCTTGAAGTGCCTCATTGACTATATAAGGTAATTCCATCCAGGTAGTCATTTTCACCAGTAGTTTTCTGTCAGAATTAACTACTTAAAAAGGGAGATGCTTAGGCTGACTTGAGATTTGGTGAATTGGTAAGGCCATGATTTCGGACTCATGGAGAAGGAAAGATAATCCTAGCATACCACTTGGCCATTCCATGAACAAAATTTACATAGTTATAATAATGTAAAAACTATCTGTTTTTTCCGTTTTTAGAATATATAGCCAAGACATATGAGACATGATTACAGATGACCATGTGAATGTTGTCAACTTTGAAAATGTAGAAGATAGATATCTTAAGTAGAGACAGGAGGTAAAAGGGAAGGTAATATATTCATGTTACAGTGTGGAGAGTAAATAAATAAGTAATGCCTGAATTTGTACATCAAGAGGCAGAGTAGACTGTACATAAAGATACATATGGGACCAACAAAACATGTACCCATCACAGTAGGGTAAGTGGAGACATAGAGAACTTTAAGTCAGGTTGAAATTCTCCCATTCCATTTTGGAAAGTCATTTTATTTTTTAACTAAGAAATTGCAGTTTGGGGCTCCTGGGTGGCTTAGTTGGTTAAGCGTTTGGCTTCGGCTCAGGTCATGATCTCATGGTTCGTGAGTTCAAGCCCCATGTCAGGCTCTGGGCCTGGAGCCTGCTTTGGATTCTGTGTCTCCTTCCCTCTCTGCCTCCCTCCACTCATGCTCTCTTTCTCAAAAATAAATGAACATTAAAAAATTAAAAAAAAAAAAAACTTAAGTTGCATCTTGCATTTCATTTGAAATTCTGGAAGTAACCTGAAGCACTAAGTACAGAAGTGGTTTAGATTACTGATGGGAAAGAGACATGAGCTGAGGAATGACAAGACAGGGATTGTTATTTTTCATTCATGGTCCTTTCATATAATTTGGGATTTTCCACATATAGCAAGTATATTTTGATTAAACGACAAACAAAATTACAAATATAAACGCTACCATGTATGCTTCACATCTCAACAGGAGAATGAATCAGATACTGTGCAACAGATATGAGTAAATTAAATGGTTTTTCACGGGCTACCTCTGTGAGCGAGGTCCCCAGAGCTGTGAGAATGTAGCCCAGACAAGGTGACGCCAATAGTTAGAGAAACAGCAAAGACTATATAGTTCCTTAACTTCCCAAATCGTCCTCTTGTTATACACAAATACACTTAAATCTCACAAATCCTTGGTTGTATGTGGTAAGGAAGAAAACTACATTATTCAAAATTGTGTAATTGCCTTGGTTTGGGCTCCCCAGGGTACAGAGCCTGAAACAGCTTATCCGGGAAGCAGGATTGTCAGGGGGTGGATGGGGGCGGGTACAGAAAGGAGGAAAGGCTGCCACTAACATGCACTACTGAGACAGCCCTGGCGGACGACAAGGGCTCAGTTCCAGCAGATCTTCCCAGGAAGTGAACCAAACGCTTTCCAGAATATTTGGCCTCAAATTCAGGGAGCTGCACAATTTGTCCCCAGATGACCTTTCTGTTGATTGAGGGATGTCGTGAGGCACTAACTTCCTCGCACCTCAGGGATGAGCTTGCACACCCAGGGCTGTGGCCTGCATGCTCAGGTAACTACAGAGAAAACCCTAGGTCAGAAATCATGAGGACAGATGCTGAATGTTTGGTGGGACTTTGTCAGGGCACTGAAGGGTCCACCGTAGCTCTGGCTGAAATGAGAGGTTCAAGAGGGGATGTAATATGACATAGGGTAACAGAGGCATCTACTAAAGCACCGTAGTAAATAAAAGCACTTGCCTTTGGCATGATTTAGAATGATTTATAGCCAATTCTGCCACATCTCTATTCCAGAATACATGTCACAAAATAAAGTGTCAGACATTTAAGTTGCTCTTATATTTAAGTAGTCCATTATAAAAAGGGGGTGGCATCACTTTTATGTTTGTCTACTAGTAATTGGAAATCTCTTGAGATATTACTTTTCTATGTATATTGTGAACTGAATTTCCCTTGCATGCCCATTACAGACATATGGCTATCCTGAAGATAAGCGCACAAATTTCACAAGCTCATATTTCTTTTGTGACACTCTACTCTTCCCACAGGCTATGTTAGTCTAGTAATAAAGCAAATAGTGCTTTACTAAATGTTATTCACACTGATTATGTAGTTATCCACTAACTGGCCTTTGACACACATTCTCATACCTTTTATACTCATTGCGTAGAATGTCATACACACACACATCACATATTTTATGGGCCAGTTTAATATGCTCACATAAGTGGATGTTCATATGGAAGTTAAACCTATCTACAAACAGACCATAAAGCTATACTGCACTCATACAGGGTGTTGTTTTAAGCTTTTAGGAATTTTTTGTGTGTGTGAAGTCTGGGAGTGAATATGTTCTTCTTTACTAGAAATAAATTCCTATTATAGAAAATACAATTTCAAAGAATATTTCTATATTTAAAAAAAGTACTTTCCATGCACATAGCAAGGGCAGGAGGGAGGCTATAATTACTGTGCTTTAGAAACGTAATTAACAAATAATGAAAGCCTGCTCTTCTGAATACATGAGACCATCAGTCATCAGAGTCTTTGCCATGATTTCTTTTTTTCCTTCCTCACTAGGGCTGACAGAAGAGCCAGGTTTGTCCAACTCAGCTTCTTTTCCTATGACCAATAGCAAAGCCAGTGTCAGACGAGCTGGACCCTAAGCTCCTTTCCAGATTTAACATTCTGTCCTTCCATTCTTTTTTTTTAAAGTTTTTTTTTTCTCAACGTTTATTTATTTTGGGGACAGAGAGAGACAGAGCATGAACAGGGGAGGGGCAGAGAGAGAGGGAGACACAGAATCGGAAACAGGCTCCAGCCTCTGAGCCATCAGCCCAGAGCCTGACGCGGGGCTCGAACCCACGGACCGCGAGATCGTGACCTGGCTGAAGTCGGACGCTTAACCGACTGCGCCACCCAGGCGCCCCTGTCCTTCCATTCTTTATTGATGAGGTGGTTGGCTAGAGTCAGAGTCAAAAATCTATCCGGACCAAATACAGAAAAATCAGTAGCCTATCCAGTAACTGCATTTGCTGCCTCACTAGCATCACATCACCAACAGCACAGACTTACTGGATACAAAATGGAAACATCCAAAACTTACTTTTACTTATTTTTATTTGAAGTATTGTTGACATACAATGTTATAGGAGTTCCACGTGTACAACATAGTGATCTGACGATTCTATGCACACCACAATGTTCCCCAAGGTAAGCATAGTTAACGTCCATCACCCTATGATGTTATTACAATATTATTGACTATATTCCCTTGATAGGTCATTTGTTCTGCCACAGATCCATCAAGACTCTGTATCCAGTATCATTTTGGCAAATACAAGTTTCAAGCAGAGTAGTATCATATACTTATCTATCCTACTGAAATGTGATACTTTCGACTATGAAGTTTGAGCTTTCTTAGTGTTTTAAATTATCACTTATATTTTTAAAATATTTATGGGGTGCCGGGGTGGCTCAGTTGGTTGAGCGACGGACTTCGGCTCAGGTCATGATCTCACGGTGTGTGAGTTGGAGCCCCGCGTCGAGCTCTGTGCTGACAGCTCAGAGCCTGGAGCCTGCTTCTGATTCTGTGTCTGCCTCTCTCTCTGCCCCTCCCCCACTCATGCTCTGTCTCTCTGTCTCAGAAATAAATAAACATAAAAAAAATAAAAAAATAAAATATTTATTAAATACTGTGTAATGTAAATTGCCACAGATTAACTGTGGACTAATGTGAAAATTAGATAAGTAAATAAGAGAAAGAAATCTAGTGAGAAAGAAAGAAAGAAAGAAAGAAAGAAAGAAAGAAAACAGACTCATCAACCAAAATTTCACTGCAAATTGCCCAAGGGCTTAGGAAATACTACAATGTCCTACTAATGTGAGAAAAGATAAAGAGAGTCAGGGAGTCAGGAAAAGAAGTGGATAAAAACCCAGGAAGGTGGACACTGAAGAGAGATTTCAGAACTACAAAAAGAAATACTTTCTGTTTCTGTAGGTTACAACGATGGGTTCATTCTAGATAAAATATGCACACTGAATGAACTACATTTTACCAAACCATCATTTCTCTGTAAAGGCTATTATCATTAGAATTGACATATCTTACCAAAACTGACCTAGAGAAATGGTACCCACATTTAAATTCAGTTTCTAGAAAGAGGACAAAGAACAGGCTAGGAGAAATGGACCAGGGAAAATTCTGCCATGTCATGGGAAATGGCCCCAAAGGGCACTATGATCTCCCAGAAACTGGCAATGTTTCATGTGGCCTTGGGGTTTCATCTGTCACTTCAGAGAACACACGTCACCAGTCTCTGCTGGGCAATCACTCACCCGGACCCCAGCGGCCAGAACTGCCAGAAGCACAGCGAGGGGGTGTGCTGCCCACCTACCCCTGCTGCATCATGTGTAGGACAACATGGCCGCCGTCTGAGGCATCCACGCAGCTGCATACTCTTTACAAGTACTTTCCTACTTGCTGTCAGCGACTATAAACTTAATGATAGCACCTGCTGCCCTCGCGCTTAGTTAATTCAGAGTGATCTGCCTGAACAACAATAACAACAACAACAAAATCAGAAAAGCCTCTGTTCTTCAGTAATAAATTATCAGTCTTTACTTTGGCCTGAAGGGTCTTTGATTCATGTCATATTCCACTTACACTAAGCACTGATGACAGTGGACACATTTAGTTTCTCTAAGTAGTGTTGGGGCTGGGGAAAAGGAAATGGCTACTAAGGTTAAATAAAATGAGAAGATCAATTGTCTGCCTGAATACTGACAGCTGGGGAACTAGTCATCCTTGACCTCACACTGGAGGTATTTATTCACTGAGGAGTAAAAGCACGAGCTAATAAAATTTTCGCAAGAGTCACTGGCAGAGTGAAAAAAAGGAAAAAAAATAAAACATCAGTTATTTTTAAAAAATAATTTAAAGAAATACAATAGAGCATAGGTAGTCTTTTCAACAAATTGTGCCGAAACAAGTGGACATCCACAAGCAAAAAAATGAACCTAGATATAGACCTTACGTCCTTCACAAAGATGAACTCAAAGTGTATCATAGATTGAAATGTACTACGCAAAACCATAAAATTACCAGATGAAAACACACGAGAAAATCGAGATAACCTTGGGTTTAGCAATGATTTTTTACGTAAAACACTAAAAGCAAATTCCATGAAAAAATAACTGATAAGTGGAACTTAATGAAAATGAAAATGAAAACTGTGGCCCCAAATTTTCTGACGCTGTCAAGAAAATGAAAAGACAAATGCCAGAGTAGGAGAAAATACTTTCAAGAGACGCTTGTAATAAACAGTAGCTATCCAAAAAAACACAACTCATAAAGCTCAACAATAAGAAAGTAAACAACCCGATTAAAGAATGGGTCAAGACTTTTAACAGACCTCACCAAAGAAGATATAAAGATGGCAAATAAGCATATGAAAAGATGTTCCATGGGAATGCAACCTGGTGCAGCCACTCTGGAAAACAGTATGGGGGTTCCTCAAAAAACTAAAAATAGAACTACCCTACGACCCAGCAATTGCACTACTAGGCATTTATCCACGGGCTACAGGTGTGCTGTTTTGAAGGGACATATGCACCCCCATGTTTATAGTAGCACTATCAACAATAGTATGGACAGAGCCCAAATGTCCACAGATGGATGAATAGATAAAGAAGATGTGTATGTATATATAATGGACTATTATTCAGCAATCAAAAAGAATGAAATCTTGCCATATGCAGCTATGTGGATGGAACTGGAGGGTATAATGCTAAGTAAAATTAGTCAGAGAAAGACAAAAATCATATGACTTCACTCATATGAAGACTTTAAGAGACAAAACAGATGAACAGGGGCACCTGGGTGGCTCAGTTGGTTAAGTGTCCAACTTTGGCTCAGGTCATGATCTCATGGTTCACGAGTTCAAGCCCCCATGTCGGGCTTTGTGCTCACAGCTCAGAGCCTGGACCCTGCTTCAGTTTCTGTGTCTCCCTCTCTCCTGCCCCTCCCCTACTCACAGTCTGTCTCTCTTTCAAAAGTAAATAAACATTAAAAAAAATTAAAAAAAAAAACAAAACAGATGAACATAAGGGAAGGGAAACAAAAATAATGTAAAAACAGGGAGGAGGTCAAAACAGAAGAGACTCATACATATGGAGAACAAACTGAGGGATGCTGGAGGGGTTGTAGGAGGGGAGATGGGCTAAATGGGTAAGGGGCATTAAGGAATCTACTCCTGAAATCATTGTTTCGCTATATGCTAACTAATTTGGATGTAAATTTTAAAAAAATTTAAAAATAAAATTAAAAAAAAAAAGAAAAGATGTTTCATGACATGTGTCATCAGGGAAGTGCAAATTAAAACAATGAGATACTGGGGCACCTGGGTGACTCAGTAGGTTAAGCATCTGACTTTGGCTCAGGTCATGATCTCATGGTCTATGAGTAGAAACCCTGTGTCGGGCTCTGTGCTGAGCCTGCTTCGGATTCTGTGCGTCTCCCTCTCCCTCTGCCCCTCCCTCGTTTGTGCTATGTTTCTCTCTCTCTCTGTCTCTCAGTCTCTCTCTTAAAAATTAACATTAGAAAAAAAGTAAAATAAAAACAAAAAAACAATGAGATACCACCATACATCTATTAGAATAGCCCAAATGCAGAATACTGACACCACCAAATGCTGGAGAGAATATGGAACAAGGAAAACTCTCACTTAGTTGTGTTGGGAATGCAAACTGATACAGCCACTTTGGAAGACAGTTTGGTGGTTTGTCATAAACTAAATTTACTCTTGCCATATAATCCAGCAATCATGCTTCTTGGTATTTATTCAAAGAGACTGAAAACTTAAGTCTACTCAAAAGGCTGTGCACTGATGTTTATAGCAGCTTTGGTCATAACTGTCAAAAGCAACCAAGATGTCCTTTAGATCAATGGATTGATAAACTGTGGTTCATCTGGACAATGGAATATTTTTTAAAAAGAAGAGGAAGAAGAAGAGGAGGAGGAGGAGGAGGAGGAGGAGGAGGAGGAGGAAAAATGAGTTATCAGGCCATGAAAAGACATAGAGGAAAATTAAATGCATATTACTAAATGAAAGACGCCAGTTTGAAAAGGCTACATATTATATGATATGTGATTCCAACTATATGATATTCTGGAAAAGGCAAACCCATGGCAACAGTAAAAATACCAGCAGTAGCAAAGGGTTGGAGGGTAATGTGGGAAAGGAGGAGTGAATAAGCATAGCATAGAAGATTTTTAGAGCCGTGGAACTCTTTTGTATGAGATTATAATAGTGGACATATGTCATTATAAATCTGTCCAAACACAGAGAATATACAACACCTAGAGAGGACCTTCATGTAACCTATGGATTCTGGCTGATAATGATGTGTCAACGGAAGTTCACTGATATAAAAGTATACCAGTCTGGTGGAGGATTTTTTAAAAAATTATATGTTGTTTCAGATTTCGGCTACTTTCCAAATAACTTTCTATAAGCTAAATATATTTATTTGCAGTTACCATGCTATCTTATCTCAGTATATTTGGAGATAATAGGTACTATAGCAAGAATAAAAAAAATATATAATTAAATGTAGGTACTATTTTCATTTCTGCCAAAATAATCACTGAATGGAATCTTCAGCAAAAGTTGCACTAGAACTATCAGATTGAATCCATGTGCTGGTCTCTGGTTTCAAATTTGAGTTGTTCTCATATAAAAAGGCCATTCATAAATTCACACTAGGCACATGATAGCCTTGCACAGGGTCTATAGTGTGTAGTAGGATATTTCCCAGAATCCCTCTGCTCTCTTTTAACAGTGACTCATTACAAACTTTACGAAAACTCATCAGACAATAAGGAAAGGAGGTCTGACCCATTCTTTATTTTATCCTTTCTTACTCAATTTTATAGAGATACAATTTGCATAAAACATAATTCAACCATTTATAGTGCATAGTTTGATGATCTTTTACCACCGCAATCTCGAAGGAGAACATTTTATCCCTCCTGAAAGTTTCCTTTTGCCCTATCCCACCTAATCCTTCCCCACCCTCACCCCCAGCACCAGCTCCCAGGCAACCCACCGATCTCCTTTCTGCCAGTGCATTTTCATTTTGCCTGCCCTAGAATTTCATTGAAATGGAATCATATAGCACATGTTCTTCATGCCTGGCTTCTTTTATTCATAAAATTTCTGAGATTTATCCATCTTGTTCCTTTACCAGTAGTTCATTCATTTTTACTGCTCAATAGCATTTCACTGTATGGATATATTATCGCATATTTATCCATTCACTTGTTGATAAATACTTGGACTCTTTATTGATTTTTGATATTATGAATAAAGTTACTATGAACATTTCCCATGGGTAAATACCTAGGATTGCAAATGTTAGGTCATATAGCTATGTCTTTTTAAAAAATAACTGGCAAATGACACAAACTGTTTATAACACAGGAGTGTATGACAGTTCCATTTGTCATACAATGCCTCAAATATTTAGTATTGTCAATCTTTTTATCGTTAGACATTTTAGTGAATTTATATAGTAATGTTTAACTTTGATTTTAATTTTGACTTCCTTGATGACTGATACTGTTAAAAATCTTTTTGGGTGCTTATTGGCCATTCTTATGTATTCTTTTGTGAATTATTTCAAATAATTTGTTCAAATTTTTTGCCTGTTTTTAAATTAGACTATTCTTATGATCTATTGCAATGGCTTTAAAAAATATGCTCTAGGTGCAAGTCTTTGTTAGATATATGTTTTAAGAATATATTCTTCCATTCTATGGCTTTTCTATGTATTTCTTTAATGATATCCTGTAATGAAGAGAAGTGTTTAATTTTGATGAATTCTAATTTCTCCATTTTTTCTTTAATGATTTTTTTGCCTTCTGCAATGACACAAAGATTTTGTTATAGGATATCGTACAGATTTGGGTTCTGAGGTTATATCTAAAATCTATTTGAGTTTCTTTTTTTTCCATATGGAAATCAAACTGATTCAGCACAATTTTCTAAAAATGATCAAACTTTTACATTTGAATTACCTTGGTGGATATATTAAAAATTAGTTGACATACTGTTATAGTGAATTTCTAGACCTTATATAGTTGGGTATTGCTTTTATACCCAGTCTGATTATCAATGACTTTAAATAAGAGATTTTGGACATGTACATTTAATATAATTACTGACATGCTTGTGTTTAAGTCAGCCATTTTGCTATTTATTAAAAAATATTTTCCTTATTAGTTCTTTGATCCTTTTATTCCTCTTTTCCTGCCTTGTTTTAGAAAACTTGACTCCTTTTTCCTTTTCTATTTTCTCTATACAATTGGCCTATTTGCTGTATCTCTAGGTTTTATTTAGTAAGTGGCTGTTCAACAGTTTACAGTGCACATCTTTAACTTATCACAGTATACTTTCTAAGAATATTATACTAATTCAGATATTATTTAAGAATCTTACAACATTATGCTTCCCTTTCCCTTCATCTGTAGTATAAAGTCATGCAATTAGCATATGCCAGTACAAGTCAATAACATGTTTATTTGCAAAAATTTAGAATCACTTTTCAAAATTGTCTTTGCCTCCATCCATATAAAAAGGCCTCATCTCCAAAAGAAAAGGGAAGAACATATGTTAAAAAGATACATTATTTAAAACTACATAGTAACTTGTCACATATTTTCTTACGTTGGAAAATAATCTTTACTTACATCTCTGGACAAAAACTTATTTATTGATTTATACTAAATTTGTCCAAGATATTATAGAAGATACAAAGATAAATCAGATATAATCCCTGCTTTCAAATAACTTATGTCCAATTGTGAATGGGAAAAGGTGTTATTTTTAAAAGGCTACACAATATGATTCAGTATAATAAACTCATGAAAGGTACACAATGCTGTGGTAGTTCAAGTAATGAACTAAAAAAAGGGAGATAAGGCTAGAAAGGACCACTGGGTACCCTCTGGGGAAACTACGAATCATTTTAATCACATACATACTATGATGAGAATTTTCTTTCAAATATAAAACTGATTAACACATCCAATGACTTAGACAAATTATGAGGCTTCATCAATCTCGAGGAGAGAGTCAATGGAAAGCTGAACAAAGATAGTAAAGAAAACAAGATAAAAATGTAAAGGATCAAACAACTGATTTGAAGAAAGAAATAACATAGAATGGCTACAAAATGATAGTACCCTAATATAAAGTGAAGTAATAGAGAGGAAGGAAATTTTCACAGAAAGGTGATAGTGGGAACCATGGGGATATAACGAGTTTAAGACGCCATTGAGGCACCTGTGTGAAAACTGGTCAGGCAGCAGTTGAATATCCAGGACGGAATTTGAGGGAAAGTTGGATTTTATATGTAATTTTACCTAGAGGTCTGCAGAGGGATGACAGCTGAAGTTGTCAGATGAGATGAGATATTTAATGGCGAAAATGTAAGAAGAGAGTAGGCCAAGACAAACTTTGATGACAGGAACAATAACTTCAGGATAGAAGAAAAGAAAGAGAAGCTTAAGAAGAAGACATATGAGAAATCATTAAAGAGCTAGGAAGACATCCAGAATAATGATTTTAAAGGAAGTAGCATGGGGGAGAGATCTAAAAGAAGGAAAGGGGACCAGCAGTAATATGAAGTCAAAAGAATGAGAATTAAGAAAAACCCTTGATTTGGAGACTGACAGACCACTTGTAAATGAGAGCAATTTGAGTGAACGTATTGCACAGTGTTAGAAAAATGAGACTATCTATAACCCCAGAATAACTTTTTATAAACACAACCACCACCACCAACAAAAAGAAACAAAAAGAACGGTAAGCTTACCTGAATATTCAACCAGTCACAGAGAAAAGAAATATCGGTTGGTGAAGGGATGGAGAGGGAAGTTGAGAGCCAAGGTTTCCAAAGGAAGAGAAGAGAAGTGGAAGGGAGGGTTTCGAACTGAAAACGCCATCTTTGTGCACTAAGAGGAAAGAATATAAAGAGTAAAGACCAAAGACAATTAAGTGTGACAAGAGAGAAAGCTTATACAGTTCTTGTCTGTTCTCCTTCTATCATGTAAAACAGGAATGTGAAGAGTGGGGATAACAAAAATGACCTAAGAGGAGTAGAGTGGTTATCACAGCTGTGAGGATAAGGACCCAGAGCAGACTTGACTGTCAGGCAACGGTTAAGAGCATGCAAAGGTCAGAGGGCATAAAAATAATTAGAATTCCATTTGGGGTAAAAATTTTAGAGCTCTACCTTACAAATCTATCTACCTGGCTGAAGCTTTGCTAAAATGACGCTAACTCTCACCCTGTAAATAAAGATACTCGACTATCCTTTCCCGGAGAAAACTAGACACCAAAGTGCTATTTTGCTAAAGTCATTCTAAAATTTCTTGCCTTTTAATCCTTACCTCATTCAAAATAAATATTTTCTTTTATTTTAATTATTGTTTTCCCTCATGCAAATGAAATCATCTGGAATATAAAAAAGAAGTCACTATAATAATAAAAGAGTTAAATTGATACAGATAACGTTATTTCTCTGTGTTTAAGAAAACCTTAATTTCATGGGTTATACAAAGTCTTTGTCCTGTAAAAACGTAGAATTTACTTCCCAGTAAAATTTATGTTTTACAAGAAATCAAAAAATATGTATTAAGCCTTCTGAATAAATGCTTCCCAGAGATAGTTAACCTACCGAACCTGTGAATAAACATTTCTTTGGTAGCACATGGCGGTATTCACACAACAATTGGGTTCCAAAATATGTTTCTTCAGTGTTATATAAAAACATCCAGTTTGTGTAATGAACAACAATAGTGCCAGTAATCAAAGAAAATCAGGATTGTCAACAATGAGAAATAATGTCTCCTAGCAACCAAGTTTCAATTACTCTTTGTTTGCTAACAAGCACGGAGATATTTTATGCTGGTAGCTTTATTCCAGAGAGTAAAGGATTATCAAAGACCGTAAGAGAGAGTTCCTATTTTAACCAGCTCTGGTTTCCAATCAAACATCTTGCAATTAATTTTATTAGTGTTTTAGACGTAATTTACTTTGAATAAGCCATAACTATGATTTGTTATTGTCATGTTCTAAAAGAAACTGTAATGTGGAATAATTATTTGTTTAAATAATGGAATCATTGGCATACAGATGATACTCCAACAAAGTAAAAATTTATTATCATTAATAATAAGATTAAACAAAATCATATTCCAGAATAGATCCCAGGAGGACCCTTTAGCTATTTTAGTTGAACTAGAAATAATACTACTAATTAAGATATAACACCGACTGTCATAGCAGTAGTCACAAAGACCATTTACTAGTGCCTAATAAAAACCTCCTACTGCAACACAGATACACTGTGAAAGTACACCCTTAAATGAAATCAATCTGCACTGTGAACATTACCTATCAAACTTTGAAAACAATTTTATTCAAGGCATCTGTACTAATCCCTTTATATTATTTAAACTGGGGAAATGACCACTGAAACTGACCTGTTTCAGCTGTACTCCCTCTGCATTTGGTGGGTGGGATTTTTACCTCTTACAGCTTTACATACAAGGCAGACCGAAGAGGGTAGTGTGTGAGAGGGACCATGGCTGCAGTGCTGGTACAACAATTATTTCTCTCACTATTGGATTTCTGCAATCCATTTCATCTGAACCTTTTAGAGGGGAGAGGCTCATGGAAAATACCTCCCCCTCCCCACCACACACACACACACACACACACACACACACACACACACACACACACAAACTAGAGGCCAAGAAGATAAGTAGTCAAAATCCACATCAAAGCAGCCACAGCTATAGTTCTGTAAACTCAAAAAAATGTTTTCAGACTGGTCATTTGGGGATCTATTTCTGTTAAATAATATCTCACTTTTTACTGAGTGATATTGGTATTAGGTAGGAAAGGATACTCTATCTTTTCAATTTGTTTCTAGCGCCATTTAGTGCTTTTCAAATTAGTTTTTGTAAATGTTTTGAAATAATCTATTTGTCTATTATTTGTATTATTGTTTCACTAAAGGTGAAGAATGAGGGATCTGATTTAAACTTATCTTAGTAGGAGTGCCAGGGTGGTTTAGTTAGTTGAGCAGGTGACTTCTGATTTCTGCTCAGGTCATGATCCAAGGGTCATGGGATAAGCCCCATATTGAGCTTGAGATTCTCTCTCTCTCTCTCTCTCTCTCTCTCTCTCCCTTTGCCCTTCTCCCCTACTCACGCTCTGTCTCTCTAAAGTAAAAATAAATTAAACTTACCTCAATAAATAAAAGTATCTATGTAAATGAATAAAATTATCAAACTGAAATGCAATTATTTCTGCTTAAGTGTTTTTTTCAGTTTATCTTAATTCTAAGAAATTTGTAAGCCTTTTTTTCTTTCTCTGATTGCTTCCTTTGGCTAAAATATCAAAACCTCTCCAAAATAGGAGACTTTCGAATATAAATACTTTCATTCATGTCTTAATATCTTTGGTTTTTAGCTTCTTACTACTTAGCAAACAAGCAACAAATCAGAGATCATACGACAGTATTTTAGCCTATGTTTAGCACTAAGCTGCACACATGCCAAGACAGAACTGTTGCATATAGAGTCACATAAGTACACATATAAGTGAGATGACCTGTAGAAAACGATGAGATTATCTATGCACTAGGAAGTCAACTGTTTTTTTTTAATTATTATTATGGACTATAATGAATAGTATCATGCAGCATAAATGATGTCGAACCAAACACATTTTCTGGCAAGCAAAATTATTTTCTATAGTCAGTAAACAAGCTTTAATTAATCAGAAAACAAGGATTTCAGGAAAATGCTCTTTTCAGAAGAAAGTCATCATTTACCGTGTTTGTCCAAATGCTGCTGTTGCAGGGGTTACGGAAAAAAGATCAGCTACAGTCTGCTTTTGAACAATGGGTTAGAGTGAGATCCTCAGCGTGCAAATGCATCATCTTTCAGAGGCACTTCCATAGCCACCATTTTTACGGTTTTAATATGAAGCTTTGCAAAAATATCTGCCAGCTGACCATGACCAATATAAAATGATTTGTCTCCCTATCCTTGAAACAGTAAACAAATGTGAAAAGGAACTTTTTTTTTTCAATACTTGCATGCAACAGGAAAACACTACTCCTAAGAATAAGAATCAAGAGACTTGTATTTCAAACACAGTGGAATTGAGTCTTAAGTAAATTGTGTAACTTTTGGGAATCTCGATTTTCATACTGGTAAAGTGTGTGTGTGTGTGTGTGTGTGTGTGTGTGTGTGTGTACGCACGGGTGTTTATTTAGAACTAGATTTTCAAAGAATGCCTTTTAATTTCTCACAGAGATGGAAACAGTGTCTGAAGACAGGGGGACAGGGAGGGAAGCAACCGTGACAGTGAAGACTGAGTATCCTGCTGGCAAAAGTGGGGAGTTCATAAACATGTCCCTGAGGAAGACACAAGGGCCTTCATTCACAGACTTTTCTTTTCACAGGGGATTGTGGCAAACACAGAAGTCACTGGTGTAGATACTCCACTGGCCTGAAAATTTCTTTACTTTTACTCTCAGTATACACTGAAAAGCTCCTACAGGCACAGATTTATACATGGATATGTGCATAGGCCAGAGTGTAAGACAAAGTTCTGCTGGGGAACAAGTACATAGTGGAGACTCAGCACATCAGGCTTCTTTCCAGAGCCCCACTGTTGTGCTTTTGAGCCATTACCAATGCCTTTCAGCAATGCTGTCGACAGAGCTCAGATAGGGTCCTGAACTCTAGAGAATGAATGAGATATGCCAAATGAAGCATAATTACTTGATTGACGTCATTCAGCTTTCAACTCACATTTAATGGGGGAGCTTCTACTGCTTGAAACAGTGGGCCGTTTGTAGCACATTATGCAAATGATAAGACTAATCTTTTGCATTATACATAAGAGCTGCTTATTGTGCATTAACTAATTTATCTGACTACGCAGGGGCTATGAATGCTGATTTTTATTAAGCTCTTCATTAAGTGAAAACGTAGGCATGGCAAGTGCATATATTAGCCTGTGCCTGTTTTGCGTGGATGAACAAGTACACACACACACACACACACACACACACACATCTAGTTACCAAATGACATTCTTTTGGTGGTAGGAAACATCAAGCATGATATTTCTTTTCAGTCAAATCAGGAAGACGAGAAAGTGAGAATTAAAGAATCAGAAGGAAGACTCTAGTGTTGTTAATATTCATCACACTTACTTTTATCATGGTCAGGAAATTGCTTTTTAAAAAGACAGAATGTGTAGGTTGCAGTCAATAGTTTAAATCTTACCTAAGAACCGTTAGGATGCTAGTGACTATTATTGTGATTATCATAAAAAGCAAAGGAAGAACAAGTGAACCCAAAGTGTAATTAGAGCAGTCACTTCAGTTTTAAGGTAAGTTTATTCATTTGAGAACAGAAGGAAAAAGAGCAAAATAATATTTTATTAAGTAAACACGAACCCATTTGGTTACGATCTAGGCACAGGCGTGTGTAGACAGACACGTGAATATTGCCTTAGGTAATGCTCCGATAAGAAGCACATTTCATTCAGGCACACGTTTGAAACCAACCCAGACTCTCCACACAGAGCCTGCTCTTCTCAGCGAGAATTTGTGGAGTTTCACAAGAGATCCCCAAAACACCACACATTTGATTTTCTTGACTAAATTTAGAGAGATTTCATTTATTTTAATCGGCAATGTGTACTGGAAAAACTATTTGCAATTTATCACAAGTATTTTGAGTTTATTACTTTAAAAATATTTTAACAGCGCAGTTAACAGCTCACTAATGGGTGAGTTCCTGATTACATCTATAACTAATTTTCAAGGCAAAAAGGCTAGCAGAAATGAAATGAGCCTCTTACTTTGAAGACACTAAATACCAACAATGACCAGTTCAACAGAGGTAGAAGGGCAGAGAAGCCCAGTACACCCTTCTGACTTCAAAATTGAGTTCCCAGTTTTAGTTCATTAAAATTAATGACCGATCACTGTGTATCATGCATGAGAACAGCTCATTCCTTTATCAGCCAGGTAAACTAAAACACATATTACTAGACACGACACAAAACCAGCCCTGGGATTTGGCCATGAGCCCAACCTAACTGCAGAATGTTTATTAAATTATTAAAATTTATGGGTTGATAGCACTCTCAAGCAATTTATTATAGCTGTAAACCATTTTTAAGTTTTGAAAACACAATAAAGTTGATTTAATAATCCCCCTAATCTTATACACAACTTCCTCCAGGATTTTCTTCAATTACGGCTCATAAATTACAATTTATTGTGTATTAGAGAAACACTAAAAAACAAATACTTCATGAGAATTTCATCAGATTCATTTATTCTGAAACATTTGCCAGGAAGCATAACAAATTCACATGTGACCCCTGCACTCACAGAGCTGAAGTTCAAATCAAAGCCACAATAGAGAGTTCCTTTGCCAAAGATAATAACGAAAATCTTCCCTGAACTTGAGCCAGGAACTTGACTTTAATGAATGCAAGGGTGAAGGGGTCAGGAAAGGGAGAGAGAGGCAGTTCCAGGGAAATTCTCTCTACTCTAAAAACAGCTTGAATTGCAAAGCACAGATGGTCACATCACCTCTTTGTAGGACTTTGTTAGAGAACGAGCAAGTGAAAAGAGGGACCGCAAAGCGACAGTAATTAGGAGCACACATTGTGTTCTTCTCAGGGGCAGCAGGTCATCAGTGTAGGCAAATTCACTTAGATTTAATGACTTTTAAGTGAACATGTCATACTTTTAAAAAACCAGAAATGACAGTAGTTTAGGAAGAACAATCCCTCACAGTGGAATAATTTTGAATGTGTTTCACATTTCACAGTGACTTGAGTAGGGCAGAATTGTCTGCTGGATCCAGTTGGTCCTGTGGCTTCTGTAACTGTGTTTTCAAAACTGAAATGGAATTTTGGGGGAAGTCTTAGGGCCTCTGTTAATGGAACACAAGGAAAATATATGCATAAGAGTTTGCATGTATTGGGAAGGAGAGGCACTACTCTGTCCAGAGGACAAGCAACGTGATGTGAGAAGAACTACTGCATCTACATTCCTTAGAAGTTTCAGGTTTGGGCCCTTTTGCTGACTTTAGGAGGCTGGAGGATGAAACTCTTACTCAAGCAAGCCTATCACTGATATCAATTATAATAAATCTATAGCGGGTTGTTTCCTTGACTTGTAGAACCAGACACTACACGGAGCTGGCTCTGGGAAAACCTCCAGGGACAGAGGATTTCTTTTAAAATGGTATTTCCTTCTACTTGGGAATTCCACAGAATCTATTTGCTTAAAATGAGCAAGATCCTTCATGGGACTCAAGGACAATGAGGAATGAGAGATGACACAATCAATGACTTAGTCATACTAAAGAGGCCTTAACATGATGAAGACTGTAGTTGGCTCTCAGTGTCAGTTTAAAGTCAGAACTCCATGGAAGAATACGGTGGGCTCTCATTTCCCTCTTTTCCTCTTATTTATTCTGCCCTCGGTGCCTGGTACTCTAAACACTTGACTATGGTAAAGGTCATTAGAAGCGCCTTCTCTGATCTATCTCTCACAGGTGCACCTGGTTGTATGAAATGATTTTCCTCACCATCTTGGCCACACATTGTGTCAATCAAATTTCTGTCCCTGAAATACTGAGCCACTTAAGTCTACGGAACTGAGCTGAAAGATCCTGGAGACCAAAGATCGAAGGTACGATTTTTCTAGGGAACTTGATGTCTATGAGTAAAGGCAGATGATCCACAGGGGGAAAAGCACAGAATGGAGTTATGGAGACAAGCAGGGTAAGAAAATATGAGGCCATAGGGAGAGTTAAAAAGTAGTTGCCTTCATGTTCCCTATGACTTATATCACTTCTTATGAGGCGTACCTATATTTCTAACCCTTGAATCCTTTATATTCTCCTGCTCTATCAACCCCATTTACATTTGAGCTAGTGTACTAGGCTTCTGTTCTTTAAATATCAATGGCACTGGGTACACAAATGGGGAAATAAAGTACTCTGTCCTCACTCTACTTGCAACTTTGCCATAAGCACTGACACCAGAGCAAACTCTGTGCACAACCAACACGGGCAGGAAACATGCCGACCTCTCGCTTCTGTGTTCACTCGCCCAAGAGGTACCAGGTAACAATGCTGCACTCAGTATCAGTGACTTCCTGGACTCTCGATGGCTTATGTCCTGCCCACCTTTACCCCTGACAGGAGAACACGAAGAACAGCTCCACAGTCCCCATCTCCAAGTTCTTCAGGTCATTTTTGCACGTGGAGCTGAGTCATAAGTTAGAAGTGGTCTACTTGGAAATATTGTGTCGTACGTATTTTATCCAAGAAGATCGTATGTAGGGATTGCCCATAAGTCAGGGCAATACGTTGTGGATCATGTTCCAGAAGATTCATAAGTGACCATGAAGTATTTTCAAATAGGTATAACGATATAAATGTGACAGTAATAATCGCCAGTTTGAATTTGGGTCACTTCCTCTATGGCCAAAAGATCATACATGTACCAGCTATGATGGAGTAACAAAGGCCAGATATATCTTCTCACAGGAACAACTGAAAGACTAGAGCAAATATACCATGAGTGGGTTTCAGACAGTGGATCCTAGGAAACAGAGGGCAAAAAAATCATGGAGGAAAGGGAAAGAGCGGATCCTTACAATGCTCCAGCTTACCGCCTGAAGAAAGTGTCCCAGGTATGCAAAGGGACAGGACACCCAAACAGAGCTCTGTGGTCTCTGTGAATAGAGAAAAAGTTGAAAATACGGGGAGTATCTATGGGATAGAATTTTCAGAGAAAGTACCAGAGTCAAGAGAACCGCAAAGAAAGTTCCAGACATTTGCACTGCCGTCTTTTACTGAGGCCTAAAAACTGCATTAATATAAGAAAATACCTGAGGTTGGGGAAAGAAACACTAAAAAGGAGCAGGTGGAAAAGTCCCAGACATCACACAAGGCCAGGAGAAGGTCATGCTCCCAGGAGCCACAGAAGAAGTCCTCAGTAATACTTGGCACATCAGGGGGAACACCCAGAAGGTTACAGTCTCACTACTAGGGAAAATTAGCCCTAGCATAAAAGCCACCTAACAAAGCTTAAAAACAACTCCAGAAAGAATAGAACTGTTTCTCAGTAACCTAACTGCATCCCAGAACACAGTTCAAGAATATTTAAAGGAATTACCCAATACAGTAAAACTAAAACACCTGATATCCAATAAAAAAAAAAACTAAACATGTAAAAAAGGAAAGAATAGAATTAAAAAAAATCAATTCAAGTGATACAATTATCAGACAAGGACATTAAAATAATTACAAACATATTCTATATGTTCAAAAATATAGAGCAA
This sequence comes from Prionailurus viverrinus, assembly GCF_022837055.1. Classification (NCBI taxonomy): domain Eukaryota; kingdom Metazoa; phylum Chordata; class Mammalia; order Carnivora; family Felidae; genus Prionailurus; species Prionailurus viverrinus. The sequence goes on from NC_062561.1 coordinate 104,031,455, forward strand.
GAAATCATGTATACATTAAGGAGATCATAAAATATCACGATATAAATAAGAAACTATTTAAACATCTTTAAAAAAACTTCCATATATAATATACAATATATTGTATATGATTAAGAACAGATTAGACACTGCATAACAAGATAGATGAGTGAATGTAAAACAGCAATAAAAACTGTAAAAATAAAACACAGAAAAAAAGATCGGAAAAAATGATCATAATGTCAGTGAGCTCTGAGAAAATTCAAGTATCCTAATACTTGTACAAGTGGAATCCTGAAAAAGAGAGAAAACTGAGATAGGGTAAAATATTTGGAGTAATGGCTGAGATTTTCCAAGTCTGTTAAAAATATAAACCAAAGGTGGCTTGGGTGACTCAGTTGGTTCAGTGTCCAACTCTTTATTTTGGCTCAGGTCATGATCCCAGAGTCATGGGATAGAGCCCCAAGGAAGGCTCTGAGCTGAGCATGAAGCCTGCTTCAGATTCTCTCAGGGTTCCTGGGTGGCTCAGTGGGTTAAGCATCTGACTCTTGGTTTTGGCTCAGATCATGATCTCACAGTTCATGAGTTTGAGCCTCATGTCGGGGTCTGCACTGGGAGCCTAGAGCCTGCTTGGGATTCTCTCTCTTTCCCTCTCTCTCTGGCCCTTCTCTGCTTGTACACATACTCTCTCTCTAAATAAGTAAATAAATAAACTTTAAAAAAAAAGATTCTGTCTCTCTACCTCTGTCCCTCCTCTACTCGTGCTTGTGAAAGCATGCACATACTCTGTGTCTTTAAAAAAAAAGTCTCTCTCTCTCTCTCTCTCTCCTCTCCCTTTTCCTCTCTCTCTCTCTCTCTCTATCTAAACCAACAGATCCAGGAAACACAATAAAGAAGTACAAAATACATAAAGAAAACAGAAAACTACACTGGGGCAGAGCATCATTAATGTGCTTAAAACATACTAGTATAAAGGGAAAATCTTTAAAAGCTGCCTAAGAACCCATCACTTACATAGAAACAAAGATAAGAGTAACAGCCAGCTTCCATCAGAAACAACACAAGTCAGAAGATCATAGAGCAACATTCATAAGAGCAATGAAAGAAAAATTGGCAACATAACCTTCTATATCCAGTGATAATATCTCTCAAAAACAAAAGTGAAATAAGAATTTTTGCAGACATAAAAAAAAACCTGATAAAACTGATCACACACAGACTTGTATTACAATAAATATTGAAGAAAATAATATCAGGCAGAAGGAACAATAACATCAAGTTGGAAACGTGGATTGATAGGGAGAGCACCAGACATGGTAAGTAAGTGGTTGTAAAAAAATATTTTTCTTAGTTTTAAAATATCTTTTATTTATTTATTTTTAAAGTTTATTGGGGGGAGTGGACAGTGTGGGCATGCACACACACACATTTGCACACATGTCGAGGTGGGGCAAAGAGAGAGAGAAAGAGAGAGAATCCCAAGCAGGCGCCATGCCTAGTGAGGAGCCATTCTCGGGGCTCAATTTCACAAACCATGAGATCATGAACTGAGCTGAAATCAAGAGTTGGACATTTAACCAACTGAGCCACTCAATCATCCCTAAAATATCTTTTAAAAATAAAATATCTTTGGGGTGCCTGGGTGGCTCAGTCGGTTGAGCATCCGACTTCAGCTCAGGTCATGATCTCATGGTTCATGAGTTAGAGCCCGGTGTGGGCTCTGTGCTGACAGCTCGGAGCCTGGAGCCTGCTTCGAATTCTGTGTCTCCCTCTCTCTCTGCCCCTCGCCCGCTTGTGCTGTCTCTCTCTGCCTCTCAAAAATAAATAAATGCAAAAAAATTTTTTAAGAAATAAAATATCTTTTAAAAATTTCAAGTAAAAATTATAAAAATGTATGGTGGGGTTTAAAGCATATGTAGAAAGAAAATGAATAACAAAAGCAGAAAGTCTGAGAGAGTAGAAAGACAATATACTGTTTTAATATTCTTACAGGGCAATTGAAGGGGGGTAATATTACTTGTAGACATGTGATAAATGTGTACACTAGAAAATTTAAAGCAAACATAGACATATACGCACACACAAGAGTTAGAGTTAATAAGTCAATAAGGAAAGAAAATGGAATCAGAAGAAAAATGCAGCCCAAAAGCAGGTGTGAAAAGCAAAAGAGAACAAAGAAGGCCTAGGACAAACAGAACACATATAGCAACATTACAGATTGAAAACCAACCATTTCGATGACCATATTAAATGTAAATAGTCTGAGTTCACCAGTGAAAAGGTAAAAACTGACAGATCAGATAAAAGCAAGATCCAACTAAATATCCTATAGATATTAAAATAATAAAGAAACATGCTAACGGTCTTTATGCCACTAAATTTGACAATTTACATAAATTGGGTATACTTTTCGAAAAAACAAGTTACTAAAACTCACTCAAGAAAAAATAGATAAACCTGAAAATCCCATATTTATTAAGGAAATTAAATTTGGAGCTGAAAATATTTCCCCAAAGACACGAGGTGAGTTAGGTGATGAGTTCTAAAAACACTTAAAGAAGGACTACTGACTCTTCACAAATCCTTCAAGACAATAAAAGAAAATGCTTCTCAGCTCACTCGATGAAGCCAGCATTATTCTGATACCCAGATCAGAAAGAAAAAAACATAAGAAAACTTTGGATCAACACTCTCATGAACACAGAGAGGAGAAATCAAAACACACTTTTAGCACATATATTTCAACGATATATAAATAAGGGAATATATCACGACTGTGATTTTTATCACAGCATGCAATGTTGGTTTAACATTGGCAAATTAGTCAAGGTAACGCGCCCTATTAACAGACTAAAAACAAACCCCACAACTAACTTCACACTTAATGTTAAATCAGAAACACGGCAAGGATTATCGGTCTCATTATTTCTATTCAACATCGAACGGGAAGATTCTTAATCCGTGCATTAGGGCAAGAACAAGGGAAAATATAAGGCACATCCATTGGAAATATAGATGTTTGCACACACATGGATACACACATACACACAAAACACATTTCACAAGTCAATAACAGGAACCGATATTTAATGATTACATTTACCTGATTGTTCAAAATAGGTAAAACGATAGACACTAATGATAGACGAGTGGCTGCCAGAGACTGGGAGAGGAAGGAATGTGCAGGAAGGAAAGGAGAGGGACAGGTAACAAGCACAGAAGTTCTTTGGAGGTGACGAAATATTTTAAAGTGAGATCGTCACAGTGGTAGCACAACTTTCAAGTATACTGAAAGCACTGAAATGTACACTGAATTCTATGCTGTGTAAATTATATCTTAAGCTGGTATAAAATAGACGTTATACAAACTCACGATTAAATAAATTATATTAACCGCAAAGATAAAAATACTCAAAACGTATCACTTCCTTGTTATTTTGCCCGGTTTTTTTTTTGAAATATTATTTATGATCTTGAGGCGATTCATACCTATTTTATCTGTAGGATAGGTAAGCAGTATAACAGTATTCTACTGCACACATCTTCTAAGCTCTGAATTCAGTCACCATGTTGGCAGATTGAAATTGGACACTGTCAAAAACCGACACCACAAAAATGGGCAACCGCTACAAATTTGAGCCTGCATCCTCCAGACAGCTGGTTGTTAATCATTCACAAGTACCTCACTGCCTGTTTTACTCCATCCTCTCCAGACCAGTGTCACGTGGACCAGAGAAGGTAGCCAGGAGTGACAAAATCCTGAGGAGAAATGCATGAGACAATCCATTTGTTTGCCCTTGTAATGAGAAAATGATGTTCCTGGAAGGAAAGGAAAGAAGCTTGATAAATACCTGACTTGCACATGATTTGGGAAACATCTTGTCTCAGGCTGGAAGCTATAGTCCAAGCGTACATTGTTGGTAGATCATGTGGTGTTTATTTCTCTTAAGTGGTTTGCTCATAAAAAATACCAGGCAAATAAGAACTACAACTTTTCTACTTGTATAGATACGCACCTATGTACCTCACTACTTCCTCCTCTGTAGCAAACACACTAGGTAATTAGGGCTACCATTACCTTTTTTTCTTTACCTCAATGTTGCATTGGGTAAATGGTTGTATTTGTTAAGTTTGAGCCTTTAATGTAAATAACAACACTTACGAAAAGGTTTTCTGAGTCTGTAGGAAAAAAAAAATTAAGGTACTGACTTCTATTACTGGAAGAGTTTATTATAATAATCATAATATCTATTTGCGTATACTGGAAAGGATGAGGAAATTTAAAAATGAGTATAAAATATCTGGCTCCATCGGTTACTAACAGTGAAAACACTTAGTGTGCTAGCTATTTATGCCTTCTGCTTCTCATCTTCCCCATCTGTAAACTGGGGTGAATAATGGTTCCTGCCTTTTAGCACTGGAGATTAAATGAGATGATCTCTTGTAAAAAAAAATTGCAGTATACTTCCTGGCACTTAATAAGCACTTAATAAATGTTTGCTCTTTATATATTTTGCTGTCAAGATTTAAATAGGCAATCATAATATTTACTGTGGAAATTCTTGGTGGATTTCATTCCAGGAGTGCATATCATATTTATTTCCTAAGATTCATTATATTAGTTTTCCCCGTGCAATTTCTTTGCACGTCTTACGCATGTGTAGGCAGTATATTCAGACACAAGACCCTTGCATAACTAGGGGATTATTTGTACTTTAAGGCTTACTGAAAGAGACGGCTGTCCTATGAGGTGTATTTCCTCAAACACTGGAAATGGCAAAGGAAGCAGCTCTTCCTCTAGCAGGGTTGCCTTTTATCTTCAACTCGTCGGGGATAATTGCAATGTAATGCGTTACAGATGCTTGCTAGGTAATTTACTCAGCTGCCACCACCTGGGGAGATTAGACGGGATTTCCCCTCCTGACACTGGGCCCCGGGAATTTATAGTCTTTGCTCTTTCTCTTCTCTGGTGGTATCACTCTTCTCCCCCAGGCTTTACTAGGAAGTCAGCCATTTTAAAGTATACAAGTAGTTTGCCTGCATGAGGAAATACCAGCAAACAAACTCTATACAGGCTGGGTAAACTTTAAGGCATGGTCCCTATTTTACCAGCCCGGCTAAACCTGAAATATTATCAGGCTCTCCAGGACCCACCCAACTTTCAAGCAGTGCCCCTATCTTTTCGTGTGCCATAGACACTTTGGAAGTGTTAGGGGCTGAATTGTGTCCCTGCAAAGATGTATGGTGAAGTCCTAAGCTCCAGGATATCAGAATGTGACCTTTTTTGGAGATACCATCTTTACAGAGGTGATGAAGACGAGGTCATTACAGTGGGTTCTAATCCAAAATGACTAGAGTATAAAAAGGGGAAATTTGGAGACAGACATGCACACAGGAAAAACACCACATGAGGATGAAGACAGAGATTGGAGAGGTTCATCTAGAAGTCAAGGAAGGCTAAAGATTGCCAGGGAACCAGGAGAAGCTAAGAGACAGGCATGGAACAATCTCCCTTACAGTCTGCAATAGAAATCAGCCTTTCCAACACCTTGATGTTGGACTTCTAGCCTCCAGAACAGAGATAATAAATTTCTGCTGTTTAAGCCACCAAGTTTGTGATACTTGGTTACAGCAGCCCTAGCAAACGACTTTGAAAGCCTATGAAAGGCTGTGGACCCCTTCTCGAAATACCTTTTTAAATGCATAAAATAATGTACATAGGATAACAAAGGAAATCAAACATGACAATATTGGTTTTAACTTTTTTTCAAAAACAACTCTGGAATGTACGCATATATGTATTGATCTATTAATGTGTTAAATACAAGATCTAGTGGTGGGTCAAAAAACAGTGCAATTCTGAAGCATGGTTAAGTGTAAATGGTATATTAAGGTCTGCAACAAACCTTATATGAAAATACCTGTGATTTCTATTGGTTATAGGGTGCTATTATTACTGTTGTTTACTGTCCATAGTCGTAATTGAAAGAAACGGTAAATTCCAATTAGAGATTAGTGAAAGTTAGGTCAAGTCCACTGACCACCCGAATTCCTTCCACAGACATCTCCAGGGTCATGGACTCCAGGGGAACAACTTCAGCTTTAGAGGCTTGGTCTCACTGAATCTTTCCTTATTTATAACATCTGGTCACTTTGTTCATTCTTACTTGTTCACTCATGTCTAGTTCCAGGCTATATCTTTCCTGGGTACTTCAGCGATAAGATTCTCTTCTCTCTGAAGTCCTCTTTACTCAATACCGCACAAAGCTTATTCTCTTGGACCTGACATTGATCTTAAAGTTGTTAGCAAAGACTGAGGGTTGCTGGAGCCATGTCGGGTGGGGTGATGGGCTAAACAGGTGATGGGCATTGAGGAGGGCACTTGTTGAGAGGAGCACTGGGTGTTGTATTTAAGTGATGAATCACTAAATTCTACTCCTGAAACCATTATTACACTCTATGTTAACTTTGACTTATATTTAAAAAAAAAAATAAATAAATATTTTACAACGGACAATTCACATTACAGTCCCACTCAGGGCAATCTCTGAAACAAGAAGAATGGAAATCTTCCCAGTGGACAGAGAATTACTATTATGATAAGTATCATTATTATGGTTATAATTTCCAGTTTGCCTCTGATGGCTAAATACCACCAGTTGGTCTATGCTATTCCAGAATCCTTTAGTATTTTATATGAATATTGGGGAGCCTCATTTCATAGCAACATCTCTTGCTATCATCTATGGCCTATAGAAGACATCTACCACTGAACTTCCCAACCATTCTGGTACCTATTTACTAGTGAATTCTTTAACACTTTACAGGTAACAGTGTCCTTGCAGCCTGCCTGGGGATTATAGGCAGCTGTCAGGTCATTGGACTTATGTAGTAAATCCAGCCATGTATGTCCTGCTGTCCAATAATGTCCTCTTTATTACCATGTCAAGACATTCGAGCAGTCCTACCTTTTACTCTAGGCCATCAGTGTTTTAAACACCACAGGGTCTTCTAGCAGGATGTTATCACTGGCTCCAATGATCCTTCCATAATGTTAAATCCAGACAATGTTGCCACATCAGCAAACTCTGCAGTTTGGTCTCATATCCCACCTTCCCTGCCCCAGCACTCTCAAGATTCTCCCCTGGCATTTTTAGCTGCTTCTGCCATTATAAATTATATATCCAGTTCTCTCAGGCTGAATAATCCCTTCCTTTGAGTATTCAGGACAGTTCTCCCATGCTTGAACACTTTTGAGGCATGATTATTCTTATTGTTTTAAAAGCAAAGAGGAGAGATGGGGACATCTCTTGAGAAGACAAGTGCCATATTACAAAGTATTTGATTCAGGTGAGAGCTTTGCAAAATCACTAGGCAGTGGGGGACAGGTGTCCTCTATCAAGAAAAGGCCACTTTTACCAGCACAGAGGGTTTAGGGGAATCAGAAGATTTCATACTTTTTTAAATGCATCCTCTCTTCATGTCGCCAACTCCAGTCTCAGAATCTCAACACCTTCGTATTTGGTCTCTATCTTTTTTCACAAAAGCTGTAATATCAGCACCCTTTTTAAATCTAGAACTTTCACAATCAAATCTGAGTGCAGATTTTCAGCCTACCCTTTGGCTATAGTCAATAAAGGTCTTTGTAAATACTGCCATGGATCACTTTTAAGTTTTCACGTTGTAATCGGAGCTGATAGTTGGCTGATCTGTATTCTTCCATTAGAGCACCTGTGTCCATTAACAAAAGCCATATTGTCAAGAATCAAGCTCTAGAGCTATTGCATACATCAGTGCACCCCCCTTCACTTATACCCTATGTCACACCACTACAGAGATTTTCATGCTCCAGGACCACAGGCTCTCTCCTCCTACCACTTAATACTAGCAGTGTCCTGGCTTGCAATTAATTCAGTTCTAGAATCCTATTCTGTAAGACAGCTTTCTAGAATCAACTTTCCAAAGTTGGGACCCATGTCACTGACCCTCGGCCAAGGAGTTTAAAGCAAGTTATTTATCTGGAAGGTGATCTTATAATCCACCAGTAGGGAGATGCAAAGTAAGACAAAGAAGCCAATCGGCGAGTGTTATTGAGCATGCTATCATCAGAGCCACTTGAGGCTCAGGTACACTCTAGTTTGTAGAATTCTGTATAGAACGTGCCTCAAAGTTATCCCAGCGTAGGGGTGAGGAAGATGGGCTATTTATGCATGAACACATGCAGTCATTGGATGAGAGCTACTGTCAGGAGTGTTCATGGTAACCCCGCAGCATTGTCTATCTACCTACATTTAGGCAAAGTCCCAGGTGTTTTCCATGACACTTTATTACCCATATGGAAGCAGTAGGCATAGGACACTGACAATGTATGCTCCAAGCAAGGGTATTGGTGAAGCAAGAAACATGAAGAGGTGAAAGAGAAAAGTCCTTCAGAACAAGATAAATGTATCCTCTTTACATGGGACAGTCGTTTCTCACATGACTTATCCCAGTAGACAGAGCTTTGAGCCACATACCTATTCAGTGACTTGATGTAGAGGGAGAACTGGTCTGAGGTGAAGATAGGCGTAGACGCAAAGACAGTGGCAAATCGCTCGGTCGGGGCCTGAAAGGAACAAGATTGTAAAGCTAAGGCAAGGAGTACGGGTAAGAAGAATATGAGCGCATCTATGGGAACAGAAGCTAAGTGCAGCCCTGTGTGTCCTGTCAAGTCTCTTCTCACCAGGGGACATCCACCCAAAGAAGGCTCTGTATAATGGAGGACTCCTCCAGTGGATATCAGCCACCCCAGTGTTGGCACAAGAGTTCTTGAAGACAAAAATCATAACGGCAGAGGTGGAGGCTATACACATATCCAGGATAGTGGGCACCACTCATCAATGCTGATGTAGCTGCTGCCACTGTCGAACGTCTTGCATATCGGCAGGAGACCAACACTGAACCGTTGATGTAGTTCCATCCCTTGAGGAGACTAACTAGCCTCTTGGTGGCAAATTGTTTAGAACAAACCTATTCCACCTAGGAGACAACAAGGATTCATATATACCTCTGATAGGAGTTTTCCTTCTCTGCCCACAGTAGCCCAGCCGACAGAACTGTCCAAGAGGTCACAGAGTGTCTTGATTTAACAACATAGGATCCCACCTAACATCACTTTAGACATCCTAGACTATAAACACAGGCGAGAAAGGGATCAGTACAGCCAAGGACAACATTCCACTCCCCACGTCTTACAGAGTTTTACACAGTATTTAGGTAGTTGATTGATACTTATTAAAGGGGAAAAAAAGCATTTTGAAAAAAATGTCTCACCAAGGATACTTAAAAGTATATTTCATGTCCTCTGTATGAAGTAACTATACATTAACACCAGTGACAAATACACAAAATCTTTAGATAATATTTTCCAAGAATAAAAAGGATTAACGAATTCACTTTAAATTCTCAGATACATGAATTAGAGCAACTGAGTTTTAACACAAAGGGAGAAGAAAGGAATTTATTTTGAAAATTTATGCCTTAAAGGACATGATGAGGACTTTATTTTTTTCTTTTTCTTTTTTTTTTTATATATGAAATTTATTGTCAAATTGGTTTCCATACAACACCCAGTGATCATCCCAAAAGATGCCCTCCTTAATACCCATCACCCACCCTCTCCTCCCTCCCACCCCCCATCAACCCTCAGTTTGTTCTCAGTTTTTAACAGTCTCCTATGCTTTGGCTCTCTCCCACTCTAACCTCTTTTTTTTTTCCTTCCCCTCCCCCATGGGTTCCTGTTAAGTTTCTCATGATCCACATAAGAGTGAAACCATATGGTATCTGTCTTTCTCTGTATGGCTTATTTCACTTAGCATCACACTCTCCAGTTCCATCCACGTTGCTACAAAAGGCCATATTTCATTTTTTCTCATTGCCACGTAGTATTCCATTGTGTATATAAACCGCAATTTCTTTACATGATGAGGACTTTAATATCACCTTCTTAATTTTGTATTAGCTGGATAATTTGTAAAAGTGTGAGCCAATGCTAAGTTCAAGCAGAGTCAAGTTTAGGTACGCCAAACTGGATTATATTATAAAGTCTTACTAGTTTTCAAATTTTTTAAAGAAAGCAATCAAGAAGACTTTGGAACTCCTAAGAATTGTACCTATTGAAGCAAAGTAATGTATAACTTCAAACCATTTTGCTACACATAGAAATTTAAGGAGTTCATGAAACACTAGATATTATGAGCTACATTTTTTTAAATATTTATTTCTTTATTCTGAGAGAGAGACAGCAGGAGCGGGGAGGGGGAAGAGAGAGAGAGAAAGAGGAGAGAGAGACCGACCCCCAAGCAGGCTCCACGCTGTCAGTACAGAGCCCAATGTGAAGCTCTATTTCACAAATCGTGAGATCGTCATATGAGCCAAAATTGAGTCGGACACTTAACCGAATGAGCCACCCAGGTGTTCCTGAACTACATTTTATCAGAAGAAAGTTCTGTTATGTCAGTTTATAAAGGCAGTGCTTGTTGATGACCCTCAAAGACATTTACAAGAATCTGATCATATAAACTTATTAGAGCAATATAATTTCCATTATTTTAAATTCTATAATAAAACTGATTAGCTTTAGTAGTATGGCTGTAACAAGCATTTTTCTCGTAGGTTGGCCAACCTTCAACTGCTGTGTTGCTGCAGGGACACAAATGAGCATGTCTGCATGTCATGATCGCATGGCTAAAAATGGAAACACACATGGACAAAGGGGCAATGCAAATGCTAACTTTCTAAATGATCCAAAAGTCATTTGGTAAATTGATTATTTGCAGTTTGGTATGGACACATCTTAAAGCATGGCTCTATAAACAGAAGTACATGTGTAAGCAATAATATATAAACAATATACTAAAGATACTGCCAGTGAAAACAGTATAAATGCATACAGTTGGAACACTGCCAGGCAGTTAGGACTCTATGATTTCTAAATCTCCCTTCTGAGAGTCTTCCCTTATTTTTTTATCCAGCCTGGATCCCATGTCAGTTTACCCTTTCTTACCTCTCTGTCTCTTGGCTGGACCCAACTAGCCAAATCTCAGCCCGGGTGAATCCTTCAACTACATTCTCTGCACTGACACCAGGATTGCTGGAAAAAATATCGCATGATCTGATAGATTACCATGAGTACAATTTGATGGCCTTTGACATCCAATTGGGTCTCACTGCTACCAGATTTCCTTCAGTTTCCACACTCAACTCTCTTTCTTTCCTCGTACTGGCTTTTTCAAACAGTCTCCATTCTCCTCAAATCCCTATGGCATCTCCTCCATCTCTACTGTAAGCACAAAGCTCTGCCTCTACTTTAGAGAAATTAGAAAGTAGAGCAGTAGGGTGAAGGGAGGGTAAGAGGTGGACAGGACGGTCCCTCAGTTTTCTTTGCCCAATTTATAAAATCAGGTCTTCATTTACAATCTCCTTTCATTCCCACCCACCCATTCCTTTGGAGGAAATCCTCCTGACTCATGTCCTAATGGTGAGAATAGAGATTAGACTTATTTATCAATGTGTTAACGAGAACTAACTTCTTGTTCTTTCACCCAGCTGTTATACTTCTAGAAAGGTATTCCAAGAAAAAAAAGGATCATACTATAATACAATTATTATGTTTTTTAGTAGCAAATATTAAAACCTTTCTGCATGTCCTTTTAATACACAATTAGTTAAATATAAAGTAAAATATAGACTTAAATTAAATAGAGTTAAATAAAATACAAAGTGAGTTAAACATAGAGTAAAATATGCTCGCTTGTTTTGCAAGTGTAATTTGTTCCAGAAGCATGCTTGTAATCCAAAGCACTTGTATACCAAAGTGAACTTCAAGAACCATTGGCTCAGTAGTGATCATGTGACATTTGGCATCACATACGACTCATATTGCAAGACACCGGTCATTTATCAAGTTAAAATTGATTAAAAATGTTTGCTTGTCTTGTGGAACACTCACAGAACAGGTTACTTGTAACCCAAAGTTTTATTGTATCTACTGTAGACTGAACGTTTGTGTCCACCCAAAATTTATTCATTGAGAAACCTCATCCCCATTGGGATGGTAATTGGAGGTGAGGCCTTTGGGAGATGATTATGTCAAGAGGGTAGAGTCCTCATGGATGGTGTTGGAACATTTAGGACAAGAGGCCAGAGAGAGCTCCCTTGTTTCTATTGCTGTATAAGGAAACTGAGGAAACAACTGTCTATGAGCCAGGAAGTGGCCATTCACCAGATGGCCGGCAACTTGCCCTTGGACTTCCAGCCTCCAGAACTGCAACAAATAAATTTCTATTCTTTAAGCCTGGGTAGTCTATGATATTTTTGTTATAGCAGCCCAAATGAACTAACACAATATCCTACAATGGCGTACAATGAGTATTTTGAAGATTATTAATATTATAAAGACTTTAAAAGTCTGACACTGCTCTTTGGTCTTAACATGAAGAGAAGTCTGTCTGTGATACATCATTCAAAGGTGAAAAATCTTTTCATATACCAGTATTAACATTATAGTTCCATAGTTGTTGAAAATATAAACAACTTTCAAAGGCAGTTTTCCTGGGTTAAGGTTGGAAATCGAGGGGTACTTTATTTATTGATTGATTGATTTTTTTTTTTAGAGACAGTGGGAGAGTATGTGAGCAGGGGAGGGGCAGAGGGAGAGGGAGAGAGGGAGTCCCAAGCAGGCTCAGCACTGTCAGCATGGAGCCCAACGTGGGGCTCAATATCACCATCATGAGATCATGACCTCAGCTGAAATCAAGAGTCAGTTGTTCAACCTCCTAGCCACTCAGAGACACCCTGAGGGACACTTTTAGATTCTAATTTCTACATGTTTGTATTTAAATTTTCTTAAGAAGGCAGATTTACATTTATAACCGGAAAAAAAAATGTTTTTTTCCCAATCGTAAAAGTCTATGGATAAAATTCTACTCCAGGGCTATGGTGGAATCCTTCAGCAACATTAGTTTACAAATTAGGCCATTTCTTTTCAAATTCACTGTTGGTTGCTTACTCTTTACCATTAACATCTAGACGTGCTCTAGTCTCTTTCATATTATCCTTCTCCCATATGCTACACCTAACAAGAACCCTTCATCTCACATCACCTTCACAGCCTGACATCTTGACTTAATTGTTTCTAGGTCCTCACTCTTTTATTTAACAGTTTACAGTGATGTGCTTCAGCTTCTAGCACACCACAGACTTCACTCCCACCAAAATCAGCTAAGGCCTATTTGTGGACAAATCCAACAGATAATTTTCTGTTGCCTTATGTGAACTTCCTGTGGTGTTTGCCACTGTTAACTGTTTCCCTAAATTTCTTTTTTCTATTAAATTCCACAACCCTACATTCTTTTGCTTTTTCTCTACCAGTAGAGCTGCTACTTATCATTAACTTTCAAGGATTACTTTCAGGTGCTTGCTCCTTGAATGAATTTTGTCTTCAACTCAACTACTTTTAGCCTTGAGGAGAGAAAAATAGATGGAGAATCTATTCTAGATTTAAGAAAATCTGTGTTTGCATTGTGGCTCCCTCACATGTTTATTAGGGGACCCACAGAAAGCAGCTCATCCTTTTGGCTCTTGCTTTCGCTGTAAAAAAAAAATGGGAAGTAGCTTTCTTGTAAGGTTGTTGTTAGCATTAAACACTCACAACTATGAACACCACATAATAAATATTTAATAGCTGGTAGCTGCTATTACTCTGATTTTATAATCTCTCCAGGGAAATTTCTACTCTCCAACTATGACATATAAATGAATAACCACCACCTCTTTTCCCTCCATCCCAAACTCTCTCCTAAATTTCTAATCCAAACTGATGACTCAACAGTTCTACTAGATACCTCATGTCATAAAAATCAACACCCAAATATGATCTCCACTAGCTCTCTGCCACTCCTCTTAAAACTCTGTGTTTCTCTTTTGGAATGCATGGTGTCACCGCCACTCAGTTCAAAACTGAAACCTGAAAGCCATTGTTCCTATTCCCCGTTTCGTCTCTTTACATAACTGGTCACTAAATCTTATTCGTCCTTCCTCCGAAATATTTTCTGAGTTCACCCTCATAGGCCTTTGCACCATCTTAGTTTATGACATCATCAACCCTTACAAATGGTGATAGCAAGAGGCTTTTAATTGATCTTTCTACGTCCAGGTTCACATTTTTCTTTCTCCTGGCCCTTTCCATCTTCTCCTCACAGACTGTAGCTAGTAACTGTCCTTATGTGCTTAACATCTTCCCACAACCCTCCTACATTTTGACCTCATCTGTTACCACTACTGTCATTCCAGCCTCCTCACGGCCAACCCCATCCATGCCTCATCCATACCAAACATGGTTACATTTCTCTAATGAGTTGTATAGCTCCAACCGGTGATGAACTACTTCCTCTCTTCAGTCTTCTCGCTGGACTTTTTCCTTGGCTGAACTGTATCTGCCCTTGAGATCTTACCTCCTGAGGAAAAATCCATTCCCAAATCTTAGCTAGTTTCCCCTCAACATCATTTGCTCCCATAGTAACATATACACCTCTACGAAAGCACTTATTTCAGGAAATAAAATTTTGTTTTCATGCCTACTTTTTTCTCTGAACCAGTATTTCCCAATTCACATCTGTTTCTCCTCTGAAGCAATTTTTTTTTTAAACAAGTGTGAAATGAGATCAGCTAGGAAGCTTATTAATAATTATCTATATTCCTGAATCCTACTTCTGGCTTAATGTTGCAAAGGAATCACATCCTTTCTTACCCCACAAAACCAAATAAGAGTAGCATAATAATTAAAAAATGGCATAACTACATTATAAGTTAACAAGGACAGAAAAACAATAGAGAGGAAAATGGAAGATGAGTTTATTTGAACCAATTTTTGGAAAATGGGAAGCAAATGGTGGAGTGATAACTATCTTAGCACAGTGGAAGAAATTAAAATTTTAGCGCCAGGAAAAGGAGAACATGGACTATAAATGACCCAATTTTCCCTAAATACTGCTGAAAAGTTTAGCACTTTGAACTCAGTCTAATGACTGAGCTGAAAACAGAATATTTGAAAACCTACATTAAAAGTAGTTGAGGGGCACCTGGGTGGCTTAGTCAGTGAGACATCTGACTTGATTTCAGCTCAGGTCATGATTTCATGGTCCACAGGCTGGAGCCCCATGAGATTATAGAATGTGAAAATGGGAAGCTTGAGATTCAGGCTGAGCATGTACCTTACAAAGAGGTTTTGGCACGTGGCTGAAAATAAGAATTAAATAAATGTGTACATATTATTTTACAGAGAGAATTCTGAGAAAATAGTAGGGTAGAAAATACCAGGAACCTGTCTCCCCACCTAGACAACAATTGCACTGGCAGAATCTACCTAATGCAACTATTTTAGAACTCTGGAGTCCATAGGTGCCTTGCAACTGTGAAGGCAAAGCTTAAGGGACAAACTGCAGGTAATTTCGGCCTCAGCTCAGCAGTGGTTACCTATCCACCACCAGTCCTGTGGCAGGCAACTTGGCCTGTGTTCACTCCACTCCCCAAACCCTTGGGCTGAAGCAAGTTCTAGGAGATGTAAATTGGTGGCACCTCCCCCCACCCCTTCATTTTTCTTTTCCTCATCTTAGAAGCCAGATATTAATGACTAGGACATTGAAAAGCAATTGCATAAACTGGAAATCAAAAGATCACTGTGCATAGTCTGGGAAAGGCACAGTGTCAGAAAAAAAAAAAAAAGACCTGAAGTTTGCACCTCAGATTGATTCAAAACAAAGAGAAAAACAATCAACAAACAAAAATCAACGCCCAGGGAAGGGGAGAATCTGATTATCAGAGATAACCACATGATTAGATGCAAATGTCCAGTTATTGACCAAAAGGCAAAATGAAAACAAACAAACAAAAGATATACAAAGAGATGGGAAAGTATGGCCCATTCAAAGGAAAACAATAAACCAAAGGAAATCATCCATACCAGAGAGAGGACCTGCTGTAAGAAGACTTTACAATAACTACTATAAAGATCTTCAGAGAACTAAAGAAAGATGTGGGGAGAGCAAAGAAAATGATGAAGGAACAAAACTGAAGTATCAATAAAGAGTGAGAAAAAAAGAAACAGGAAATTCTAGAATTACAAAATACAATAACTGAAATAAAAATTTTACTAAAGGGATTCAAAGGCCGATTTAAGCAGGCAGAAGAAAGAACCAGTGAATGTGAAGATAGAAGAATTAAAATTATTGAATCTGAGGAACAGAAAGGACAAGATTTAAGAAAAGTGAATAGAACCTAAGGGACGTGTAGGATACTATCAAGGAGACCAACACAAGCACTGTGAGAGTCTCAGAAAGAGATGAGAGAAAGGGTCAGAGAAATTATTTAAAGAAATGATAACCAAAATTTTCCCAGGTTTGACGAAGACACAAATATAAATACCTTCCCCAAATTCAAGAGGTCCAACAAGTTTAATTTTCTTTTAAGCTATAATAAATGTCCTCAGAGAGTCAGAAGAAAATTGCATTAATAAAAAAGTAACAGCAAAAAAATACACAAAGAAAAGGGAGTCAGGTTCTCAACAGCAACACCAAAGCTAGATGATAGTAGAGCTGTGCTTTCAAAATTTTGAGAGAAAATTCTTTTGGTCCTATGATTCTATGCCAACCTTTCAATCAAGTGTGAAGGTAGACTAAAGATGCACTTAAACATACAAGGCATTCTTGGTCAGGACGTTGCTGAAAAATATACTTCAGTAAAATAGGTATACACACCAAGAAAGAGAAAAATCTCCCTCTTCAAAGCAAGAGTTTGGCTCAGCTTGAGTCAGGAACGCTCTACTCCCATCACCCACGAAAAATGGGGGCAGGGTCATGCATGGCACAGAATTTAGCGCAGAATCCATCACATGGATTTTGGGACTGAGCGTATAAAAGAAAAAGCAGTTCTTTGTGGTCTCATCAGTCATGGCCACATCATTTTTAAGCAAAGAATCTGAATCCCAAAATGGCAATTACCTTGGTCAAGGTGATACAATTTGATAGTGGTGAAACCAGGCCTGGAACTCAGATTCTTTAATTTCTTAATTTGGTCTTCGTTCACATTGCTAGTATTGGAACAAAAAACTCCGCCATGTTGGAATTTGCAGCTACCGGTTAACACTAGCCTCACCTGCTGCTAGGTGAGATACTAAGGAACTAAAAGAGTACAAATTCAGATACAACTAACATTTGCAGGGCTCCGTAGTTTGACTCTTTCACATACATGTCACCTATAAGCTGATTATACCTTGGGTGACATCCAGGACCATATCAGGTATACACAAGAGATGATGTCATTAAAACTTCATGTTTACAGTGCTTACTTTACCATTAGAAGAATATAAAAGGAAAAACCACCAAGGACCAGAACAGCTTCACTGAGCTCCAGAGAGTAAGTCAAAATCTGATCTAAGTTGTGAAGTGTGGGTAAGTTTAGTGTAGCGATAGAGGAGAGTGAGGGCATTTGAGGCAAGGAAATGTTCTTGAGCAACAGGACAAAGATGGGGATGAGTGTATTTTGGGGCTGGGGTGGGCGGAAATTTCGTGAATTATAATTGGATGAAGCAGAGAGATTCTGTTGTCAATTTCTGGCTTAAGAGGAACAATTTAAAGTTATAAAATGGGTTACACGCACACTTTAGAATTCTTGGTGTTTAGCTAAATCATACTGCATTCAAGTCAGGGTGATACATGGTTTTGCCAGCTCCTTGCGGTTTTTCTACAGTTTTGAACAGAAGAAAAGGTCAAAGTTTTCTAAAAGCTCCAAGATGTTATTGGAAACATACGGCAACATAAATGGCTGGAGCTACAAAGCATGTTGCCCTTTTCAACCTATTTATGGGTTAAAAATAGCAGAATCTGATTTTCAGACGAAGCAATAATCTTTACCATGAAAGTAAGGAGGAGTAAGCATATCCTTATATGCCAGCTGTGTAAATTATTTCTGTTAAGATAGACCTTCAGTCTTGGACAAGACGGGAAAAAAATCGATATTAATCCACTCATACTTGTAATGGAAGGATGTGGTCATATAAAGTAATACTGGCTAGTGCAGGACCACAGTCTGAATTTGAAGACAGATGCTATATGTTTGCTATGGAAACAATAGACCGTAACATTGTATTTGATATGGAAAAATCAATCAGTGTTACCAGCTAGAAACTGCTCCGCTTCGAGGCAAGAATACAAAGGACTCCAAGCCGTTGTTAAACAGAAGAGGTTTCATGATTATTTAATCACCAGAAGGGCCAAACCAATTAAAATATCATCTGTCAATACTTTTTTTCTAGGATTTGATTTCAGGAATAATAAATGTTTTCTCAACATCATTGTCTTGACCTAAATGATGACATGGAGAAATAAAAACCATCAGGATCAGGTTCACATTTTCCAGCAGGAAGTGGTTTCAGATTTTATTTGGAAATAGAAAAGGCCAGTGTTCCTTAAGGCATTTTTTTCTGGAATCTATCAGGTAAAACTCAGGCTTTACAAAGGTCTGGCAGTGTGAATCTGAATCATCAAATAACAACCAGAATGCACACAGCCTTCAGGCTTCAGGGATCTGGTATGAATTCATCTCCGGCTGTGACCACACACATGTGGTGAAATGGTACTCTACTGGCAGGATTCAGACATTTAATTCCCAATTGCTCATGCAGAAGCAATTGCATAGTTTCAGTGTGACTGGAAAATAGGTGGCTTAAGCAGGGAGAGGTGGGAGCTGGGAAGATACATTGAGGCAGGGAATATCTTCCTGAGGAGTCTAACCTTAAAATCTAAGGAGGCTAAATAGATCCTCCCAAGACTTTCAAGTAAGGAAATTATACAATCAAATCTATGTTTTAGAAAAATAGCCGTGGTGGCAGTATGGATGATAAATTATAGTGGGAAGGTTCTGGATACAGGAACCATGTTGGAGACTATAACAATTTCTACAGAATTTGACTTTAAGTAAGAGCAGTAAGTAAGAGAGGAAAAGGCCAAGTTGAGGGTATGGAAAAGAATAGATTAGAACGTCAGAGAGAAAGGAATTGAAAATGATGTTGAAGTTTTTTTTTTTTCTGTGGGAGCCTGGTTAGGTATTGAGATCTTTAAGAGATTTGGGGGAGACACAACGCATTTCAAGGCTAATACACTTTAGGGCTAATTCATTTTCTCTGTCCCTCTCATTCTCTTGATTCCAATTTTCCTCTTAACTTGAACATGGCTGAGAACAAGTGTACTGTGCTCCTCAAAACACTTCCAGCTCTGCAGAAAATAAGAGAATTGTCCAGGTCTAGAACTACTGCCTGATCCTCTCCTATACCAAAGATATATAAACCTTAAACCTTACACTTGAAATGAGAGTTCGCTCTAAATTCAATACTATTTGTCAGTCTCTTTCATATAATGTCTTCCCTTCAAACTTTTCACAAGACGCATTTCAAACATTTCCTACCATGGAATATAAGAAATTTCCGTGAGCACTTTAACGCTTTATCTTCTAAAACCTAATACACCTTATAAATAGAGTTTGCAAAAATTAATTGGGCCATCTTTAATCTCCCCAAATCCATCTAGAGTTGCACTAAAACATATCACAGAGTAATTAATTACAGTGCATTGCCCATGCAGAGTTCCATGTCTTACACACAATAAGATGTAGATAGTCAATAAAAAGTATTGAAGGAAAAGTGAAATATTTTTATACAGTTGCATAATGTTAAGCAAGTTACTTCACACCTCTTGCCTAAACTTCCTTGTCTACAGACAAGTAACAATATCATCTATCTCAGTGGTAATTACAAGCTTACATGAGATAACACATATCAACTGTTTAACATAGCACATGTCATGTAGCAAATTCTTAATAAATAGTGAATTTTACTATCCCCTAAAATAATGCTTCCAATAGAAAGGCAATGTGAGACACACAGGTAATTTTAAACTTTCTAGTAGCTACGTTGAAAAAAAATTCAGTCATGTAAGACTATTTTAATAATATACTTCACCCAATATATCAAATAAATTATAAAAACATGTAATCAATATAAAAAGTGATTGAGATATTTTATATTCTATTTTTCATAATACATCTATAAAATCCAGTGTGCATTTCACACTTACAGGGTATCTCAATTCAGACTGAGCACATTTCTTTTTTTCTTTTTTTTTAATTTTTGTTAATGCTTATTTATTTCTGAGAGAGAGAGAGAAAGAGAGAGCATGAGTAGGGGACGGGAGGGGCAGAGAGAGGGAGACAGAGAATCTGAAGCAGTCTCTAGTCTCTGAGCTGTCACACAGAGCCCGACGTGGGGCTCAAACTCACAAACCAGGAGATCCTGACCCGAGCTGAAGTCAAGTGCTTAACTGACTGAGCCACCTAGGCACCCCTAGATTGAGCACATTTCAAGTCTTCAATTACTACAGGTGGTTAATGGCCATTGATTTAGATGCTCATTAACTATGGATGCAAGTGATATGTAACTGGCTGAATAACATCTTTATAAATGGGTGCAAAACCTCAAAAAAAATGAGAAAAAGGGGGGAAAAACCTCTAGGGAATGGATCAGGATAGAGTACTGAAGATCTTACTATTTTATTATTAATTGGCCTTTAATACATACTGTATTTCAAGTAAGCTAACAGTGAGATAAAACTATTTGAATTTAGAAAAAATGATCATCACCTCTTTTTAAAAAGTATGGGAAGTCTGCCCTTGCTTTAGATAAAAGCCTATTTTGAAACTGGTAAACTCACAGAGAATTCTACAGTAAGTGTGATTCTCACAGAGGCAAAAAGACCCACACAGTGTTTAAAACGTTCTTAAAATATTTTAAAGAATGTTTCCATTCTCACTGTGCTAAAAGCACAAAAGCTCTCCTGGGGCCCACCCTAGGCTTGCCAGCTCAATGTACCATCTCTGGCAGTTAAAAAA